>NC_056729.1:1565371298-1565486298 GCF_019279795.1 Protopterus annectens | reverse complement strand
TCATCCTTCTTAGAATAACATAAGAGTCTTTTCAAGTTCAATTTATTCCTGTATAAAAAGGTTGGTTCATTCCCTACCACCTGTCTGATCCCATCATCTATACATAGTATAGACCAATGCTTATTGAATATGTCCTTGAGGTTGCTATTGTCACTAGTATATGGTAACGAAATCCTAATAGAATTCATACCTGTTTGTTCGTCATCATCTAACGCAGGCCTGGGTCCATAGTATGGTGCTGCTCTGCTCAACCTGAGCTCATGCATATCACTAAACTGTCTTTCGATCTCTCTATTACTATAGCCCCTATCCATTAACCTCTCTTTCAAGTCATGCATGCCTATTTCAAAGCCAGCGTCAGTGGCATTTAGTCTGGAGACACGCATGCCTTGTCCTCTAATAATGTTGTTAAATATATAACTGGGATGCATGCTGTCTCTCGATAGTATAGTATTACGATGGCATGGTTTCCGATATACTCCTGTATTCAGCAACCCATTGTCCATCTTCTCAATGAACAAATCTAAAAAATCTATTCTATGAGTCGAATACTGCATTGTGAACACTAAATAGTTAGTTAAACTATTAATCATTACGTGAAACTCCTTTAATGAATTGATATCTCCTCTCCATAGCATAAACACATCATCTACAAAACGTTTGTAGAATAATGCAGATTGTGTAAATTCATTAGTCTTGAATAGCACTTCATTCTCCCAATATGCCAGGAACATATTGGCATAGCTGTTTGCACATGGCGTACCCATGGCAACCCCAGCTTGTTGTTTATATATCGTCTCATCAAACATAAACACATTGTTTTCAAGTACAATGCTTAACAAATGTACCAATAGTTCTATATGACTTGGTGTGAGTGTGCTATTATCCAATAAATACTTCCTGATGTATTCAATGCCCAGTTCATTGGGTAATATGGTAAACAATGATTGTATGTCAAACGTAACCAAAATCAACTCATCACTGCTTGTCCCATTTGTCATACAATCGTAGAGCTCAAGTAAAAACTGCTTCGAGTCTCTGAGTATGGTCGAATTCCTATTCAACACAGGGCGTAGGTGTTTCTCTATATATACAGATATATGTTCAGTGACCCAACCCTGTCCTGATACTACTGGTCTCATGGGTGGGTCACTGATATTCTTATGTATCTTTGGGAAGCCTTGTATCACAGGAATGAGTGGATTCGGAATCATGAGATACTCAAACAAATCTTTATCAATGATCCTACCATTAAACATATCTAGGAGCTCATCCCCTATCCCTGAAGTAACTCTTCTCACTGTAGAAGTGTCAATTCTTAAATAAAATTTATCATTCAATAACCTCATCATTGCTGTATGATAGCAGGTAGTGTCCATTACCACAACTTGACCTCCCTTATCTGCTGGTCTGACTGTAATTGCCTTATTCAACTGCAGATCACGTAAACTCGCCCTCTCTTTTCTACTAAGGTTATCCTTATTCCTAGAATTAGGCTTCCCATTAAAATATCTATGTAACTCATCTTCTGTCAGTTTTAGGTAAGCCTCAACAAGTGGATGGTTCACCGGTATATAACTACTCAACTTTTTGAATACTAATGCTGTCTCATTGCTATTCGCAGTGTCTATAGTATTATTCTGAAATAATAACTTGAGCATCAGATTTCGACAAAACATCTTAGTATCTAACACTGTATCCACTAGGTTACTACAACCACTAGGGATAAAATTCAGCCCTTTCTCCAACAAATTCATTTCAGATTGTGTTAGTTCATGCTTAGATATATTGCAGACTAATGAGTCAACTTTATGTGTATTGTCATTCATCGTACTCAACACATTCATTGTCCTAGTTTGTTCCTCCACATTTTCTTTATCGTGTGTTGCGGATGGAACTCCTCTGAGGCCTTCCTTTTTTGCCTCCCTCTGCTTAGGGATCTCCCTCTTCTTAAACCCTTGTCCTTCCTCACAGGTAATGGAAAAGGAATCCCTCCATGTACTGATTCTACTACATTCATATTCCTACTGTTCACCTTTGGCCTAACGACCCTGTCATCTTGTAGCATCGGTTTATTCGTAACCTCCACCTGGGGGTATAAATTCGTATGTGTGGGGCTAGTTGATGTGGTGTCCTTCGTTGTTATATTATTTACATTGCTATGGACTGTATCACCATCTGTGTGTATGATACTGATGACGTCATCTGTGTCTATGGAATCACCCATTACTCTATCCGAGACACTATTCAATGACTCATTTAAAACAATGCTATTACTTTTACTTGGACATCGTGTATTCTCATATGTAACAGAAACACCTGCCGCATTAGATTTCGATCCCATACCTCGCTCAATGGTGTTACTTGCATTACTAACATTACTAACATTAGCGGTTCTATTACAGTTCACAGCATTACTCAAAACATTATCTTTCTCTACAACATCATTCATATTTCTTTCACCAAACCTAGGCCATACAAAGACATGACCCATTGAAAAATCTTTATGGTCACGTCTTATTTTATTCTGCTTCTGCTGGAGAAGCTTGCGTTCAAGCGCCGAAACGCCGTCCAGCAAGCTCTCAAACAGCGGCAAAACTAAAGCATCTGAATATGCTGAAAAAATGTCCAACCTTTGCTGTTTAATGCTTCTAGTCAGCTCATCCTCTTCTGGCAAGAAATAGTCCACTAGCAGTTGCATGTACTGCCTGCTAACATCCAAGTTGATCATTTGCCACTTCTTCAATAGCTCGGGATGTTGATCTCCTTGGTTCGGCATATTGAACACCCGAAGTCCCCTCGGCACTATTCTCTGTTCCAGACAGTATAGGAAGTGCATTCGTTGCGTTTGCAATCTCTTCAGGCGTCCGAAATCCTTCTCCAGTTTGTCTAACATACGTTGTAATTTCTCCAGGTCTACCACAGGCGCATTTACATCATTATTATGCGACGAACTATCTAGTTGCCAGGATGCAACCCTGGAGCACTGAAGCTGCTGCTCAAATCTCTTTGTCAATAGAGCCGATGAGCCCAGGTCTACACCCCGGGGCTCATAATCAAGCTCTATATCAACACTGCTCAACGATTTGTCCATATCTTGTATATACCTCTTGTATATAATGAAAAGTACGAAGTTTGAATGAGATATTCAGTTGAAATATGTCCGTTAGCTTACCAGTCGATCCGCTTCCACCAAGGCACAAAGGATAAAGTAACAGTGATAAAAATAACAAGGTGAGCCTTGGATGGATATAGTGCTCCCAAACACTCGAAATGTAATAAAAATGCAGACCAAAGTTAGTAGTAAGTGAGAGAGCACAGCAGACCAATTAACCAGAATTCCTTGTAGAATATGAAGACTTTAATCCACAGTTCCAATAACGACAACCATATAACATATAATGCTGCAGCTGATGAGCGCTTTCACTCACAAAATGAGTTTCTTCAGATCAAAATGCTGCTACCCATAGTGCCCCTATATATACACACACATTAATTGTCAATCAATCATTAAAATTATAATCACATAGCAAAAACATTGAAATTCATATAATTCCTAAGGCGTATTGCTTTACAATAAAACTGGTAAGCACAACTCCTATAATTCTTGCAAATTAAATAAATAATTCTTAAAAACTATATACTAAAAACTTATAAATATTATTCCTATATATATATAAAAAATGTATATATAAAAAATATATATAAAAACATATAATACAGTCAAAACAGAACATATCAGTAAATCAGCTTGTGACTATCTAGATGTCAACAATGTGAATGGATTACGAGGTTAAGGGCTGACAGGGGATCTGGCCTAAATGAGAGAGCTTCAATAAAACCAGCTCTGAAGAAAAGAAGGAACATCAATATTAAGCACAGATAGTATAGGGTAACATCCGAAATATTTTGAAAAGAATTCACATTGGTGCTTGGACACATCTGGTGGAGCCTTGCAGTACTCTCCAGGCACGTGTGCCCACATTGTCATAGTATGTGCCATGCTACATAATATGATCCTGCGGAAACAGCTGCAGCAGTGACAAAATGGTGAAGGCCCTCACAGCCCACCATAATTGCCAAGGCCATCACAGGCACAGAGGGATTCAGACCATGAACACACTGTGCCAGCCCCAGTAGGCAGACGGAGGTGAGCCCAATATGCCTACGCCTTGGCAAAGAGGGAACGTATAGCACATACTCTGACAGTGTAGGCCCCTACGGACTGACACACCTCTCCACCTGCACACACAGTAAAATGGATGGCACACAAGCACGACCACCTGTAAATTGTAATGTATAGGTGGCCCACTGTGTGAATCCCACATAGGCAGCCCTCAAACATTGTACACACAACAGCTATAGGAACAAGGAATGTCAACACCTGAACAGCACATGCGCCTATCACCATATGGTGGTGCTGTGTATATAGGTTCCCAGGTACAATGGTAGGTTCACGGCTGACTGTCAGAGGCCATACACCAAATGGGGCAAACAGTGTCCGCTGTCGCCACAACATCGAGTAACCAACTGTCGCGTAGAGGAGCAGAGGCAATCATGGGAGCACATGTGTGTAAGCACTGTTCTGCACACACTCAGCACAGAGTCCCTGCTGCATTAATGAGGGGCTGCACATAATATAATCATGGATGTTGTGTCAAGGCATGTGGTGTACCCATGACAGGTATTCGTCACCCCGGCATGCTCCACACACGGTCATTTGAAGGTGTAGCACAGTATCGTGTGTGGCTCACTGAGATATACATACCCAATGCCGGAGCACATCCAGTAAACTTCACATGGACATACCATTAACTGGACTCATCAATATGTAAACTAACTGAGTTACCCATGTGAGTGCAGTATGGAGTAACAGCCGTAGTATACTCCACGTACAAAACGACATAACACGTGTACAAATCCCAGATGGCCATATGTTAAATGCAGTGACCGTCGTGCATGCTCCCGGTCCCACGTCCTCCAAGGGATGTAACGTAATCCCGAAGGCACAAGTAATGCATGTTGGATGCAGGACAGCAGATCATGTTTAGCACATGTTACCGGGAATATGCATTGCCCACTGCTGGTAAGCGATGTTTAAATATGACTATATGGATATGCGCGAAACAGGGATAAGCTACACCGAATATAGCACAGATCACGGTCAATGATGTCCAGAACAGGTGAAACCAGCATTATTCACCCCGTACTAATAGCGCCTGCTCTGAAGGGTAAAACGACCACTGCCAGGTGTAGAACACGCAATCATGTATAGAATCACCTAACACTATTGCTAGGCAAGATGTACCTATGGTAGGGTTGCCACCTCTTCAAATGACCAATGTGGGACATACGTCATATGTCTGCAGGCCGACACATACACCCGGCCAGTACGAAATGCAGAACTTCACTGTTTTGCCTAGATAAAAGCTCATTCTTGTAATGTTTACTTAAGTATTCTGTTTCTAGAACATATAGGTAGTTCAGATACAGAATAACTGTTTTATGCAACTATTACATAAACTATAGGAAATAAGTATGTTCTAAAATCCCAGGACATTTGCCATGTTCACAAATATTTTGCAGGACACAACTGCCCAAAGAGGGATTGTCCCTCGCAGAGTGGGACAGCTGGTAACCCTAACCTAGGGCAGGTGTGTAATGTGACAGGTACAGACACAAACGTGCGGAGTCCAGGCAACAGTATACACCAACAAGTACACAATGAAAGGTGTAGCTTGCCTGTCACTTTCCCCGTCAGATATATATATATGTACACATATATACATATATATAATACAGATAGAAAGGGAGATAGAGTGATATATGTTGATATATACGGAGTCAGCGATATCTGCAAATATATATAGATAGGTCAACGACATTCATAACACCTCAGAGATACAAATAAATAGGATACAGCCAACTATGGAATGTGTAACATACCGACATGCGTAACCACGAGGCTGAAAGACCAAAAGAACACAGTACTGGAACAGTACAACCGCGAGTAATAGTATGATGATATGAAGGGACATTTAGTTACCGCTGCCGGTGTTGCGGTCCATGTAGGTATTGTGTCCAACTGTGTTTGTGAGCACCGTAGTCTGTGTATGTGTGTGTTGAGGGTGCCGTGTGTGTCTCCGTGTGACTGTAATGTGTGTGTGTGTGTGTGTCCGCATCATGTGTCTGTTAGTGCCAACTCAGAGGTAGATCATTATGGTAGGTGTGGGTATAGCTAGCCGTAGGCATACGGTTACCACCTGTCCCACATTAGGAGGGACAGCCCCTCCCTAGGCAGGTGTGTCCTGACATAAAACATTACAAAGGGCAAATGTCCGGGGTTGTAGGACATTAATATGTCCCATATATAATGTAATAGTTGCATTAAATAGTTATGCCTGTATGTAAGAAACGTAAATGTTACATGCAATATGATAAGTAGCTAAAGTCCCACAATAGGTATGTATTGAGGATAAAAGTATGTGCTAACCTGTGTACTGACCGTGGCTATGTGTTGGCCTGTAAACACCGCTGTGCGTCCCGCAAAGTGTCCAACAATGGCCATATGAAAAGGTGGCAACCCATGGCAAAGAGGTTCTGTTACCAACACAACCGCAATGACTGCAAATATCTGGGACAGAAATACATGGGATAGCTGTCAGTTAGACATATCCCTTTACATATCGCTGCAATTCTGGAGGTATGGAAGTATCAACCTCACCTGCATACTATATAGAAACCAATTAACAACGGCCCAATGTACAATCCCGTAACATAAGTCTACTAACTGATAGCTCTTTAATTAGGGACAGAGCCCACACACATATATATGGAATATGTAGAAATGCAAGCCCCACAAACCTGTATATGCTACATACACCCACCGACATCCCCCACACTAGAAACTATAGCAATACAGACTGCAATAACAGCACAAACATCCAGTTAGTCAATTACATCTGCAGAACCGTCAACATACCTTGTGAGAGATACAATTAAAGGTGCCATGCAAACTTGCAGCCGTTATATAATGGAACAAACGGCGATGTTACAGATTTTGTTTGCAACAGTCCGTTATCAGATGTTGGGATGACAGGAACACCCACATGTTGAACCACATACTCTAGCTGTCACACACAATCCACGGGGGACATGAATCCAAAGTATAATTGTCTCTATGCATATCAGTTGCAATTACACATAACAAAACACAATACAGGCCGTCTCCCCGAAGGTAGGGCAAATGGGCAACGCCCAAGTGGAGAATTAAATTATACCCCACTGTTGGCACGTAATTGTCGAATGGAGTAGCTGCACAGCTGATATGCAAGTAATTAGTCACTCAGGAACACCAATTGGCGGGAGGAAACCACATGTTACAGGTATCGAGGTATATAAGGATGACTTGCTAGACATTCAAACCGTATGCTCATACAAACTACCTGTTTAAGCAGTGTGAGAGAGATAGAGACGAAAGTCCGTAACGATAACAAGGCATGTAGAACACTCGGTATGTAAGTTTATGTATAGCATGTTTTTTATTAATTATTTACTGTATGTATAGCCTGGTTTGCATTAATTAAAAGTGTCCGCAATGCATAAAGTGGGAAAAAGTATTTATGTAGTGATGTCTTGCTGAGCATACTAACGCATGTAGAAACTGTGCGTCCAGCAGTGGGCCACAAGGTACACATCACAGACACCACAAGGGATGCTACATGAGGGCTTAAAACAGAACATTTCCATAAAACCCGCCGTCAGTGGTAGGGTATGTCCAACAAGTACGTGCCATAGCAGGGGATAGTATATGTTGATATACTGTCACAGTAGGCATGTGTATGGGCATATAATGACAATGACATATCTAAGGTGATCCTGCTGTGCAAGTATGCTTTGCATTATGGGATACTATGTGAAATATGTGTAATGTATAGTATTGTAGGTAGATATGTCAGATAGTCTACACAGCATAACAGGCATATCATGCATACCAAAGGTATCGTCTATTGGCATGTACAATAACAGGATACATATGGCTTGTAGGTACGGGACATTGCAATAGCATGATAGCTAATCTAAATGGAAGGGCTACCAAGTAACCATGCACACAGGACATGTAATAGCTTCACAGGTTCATAGTGGGGTACTATGCAGTCTGGCAAGTCTATGTCTAAGCACAACTACAGTGTTCACACCAGTGGCACCTCTCTAGGGTAGTGTCCTGTGAACAGCAGAGCCATGTGTTACCTGCACCTCTGCACAGTACAGCCACTGCAGTGATCCCTGGCGTACATGTGTCTCCCAACCACCAAGGGAGGTATCACATGAACAGTGCTACTGAGTGTCCCTGCGTGATGTACATAGGACTCATGTTCCAAAGCAAGGTGAGTGACCGGTTTGGGAATGTAACCCTCAAGCACATCCCACTCATTGTTGCGTGTGTGCACATATCCATGAGCATGCTGCTCACAGTGGCTTTTGCTTATGTCGTGTATGTGGAGTATATCCATTAATATTGTTGTGGACATGGGCCCTGTCTGTTCAGCAGAGGTCACCCCTGTAGTATGCAAATGTGTACAGACGTGGTGTCCGTAGTTCAGCCGCATACTTTAACTGTCGGAGCTCAATAAATGTCATGGCGTGTTAATGGTGTGGCATGTAAAGCTATAGTTGTTGTGTAAGGTACACCCTAAATGGGGTGGTGTACCCTTGAATGTGTGTAGACGTCTTGAGTTCAGAGGTACAATGGGTGCCTATGTACCAGCTACACACCCAGTACAGATAAGTGTGGCCACGTAGAAGGATATCCATGCCACAGTGGCAATACGGTAACCACAGGAGTGGGTGCAACATACGTGTGTACTACAAACATGTACAATGTGACATGTATGTAGGGGACTACCACCTATGTGATAGTCAGTGGGTGAATGGTGTAATGCAAAGGTGATGTTCATGCACCTTGTGTCATGCAGCTTGAGGCCATGATATTCATATCAGGTATCTGTCACACTGACACCAGTATGGATGGAGTCAGTATCAGCTGGTGGATCAATCATGGTGCTTTGTATGCAGGGGCTTGTAAAGCTAGGCAGGGAAAGTCCCTCTGTGCTAGCCTGTACCTCAGGGAAGCATATACTGAACATGAGGGGCCCAATGACTGAGGACTGTGGTATGGCAAATGTAACTGAAATGCAGTAGGTACTATGGTATGCTACCCTCATTGTGTGTGTCCTGTCCATGAGCCACATTGCATAATATCCTGAGACATAGGGTACAATGTGCAGGTGGATGTGTATGTTGTCAATACCAGAATGGAGAACGGTGCTGAAAGGCAATGAGAGGACAATGTAGGATGTGTGGACTCCCGTACCATCATCAACTACCCCGGTAACTGTATGAAAGGAGTCCACCAGGTGCAGGGGCCATGCTCTGGCCCTAACAAGTCCAACTCGGGTGGCATCAAAGGACCGGAGCCCAACAATGTCTCTGTGAATGACGTCCTTGATGATGTGCCCCATAGCCGTGCAGAACAGTCCAGTCAGGTGTGTAGGACTATAGTCCCACTCGTGCATTGTGGTGCCACCTGTGTGGAGTGTGATAAATGTTGCTATGTGCCATTCAGGGGCCACAATGTCTGATACAAGGCTATTACTGAATATGGTGGCCTAGTGGGGAGACATGTCATTCAGAGGTTTGTGGACATCACAGCCTGGGACTTTGGAAGGTGACATGGGGCCAGTGTCCCAGGACATATAGAGTGCAGGTTAGTACTGTGTAGGTGTGACCGCAGGGACACCGCAATGTTCCTGCATGGATTATGGCCCTGTAGTGTGTGAGAGGGTGTAATGTTAGCATTGAATCCATCTGCCAGCATGCTGCCAACATCACCTGGGTCTGTAATGTTCCTGAGTGACTGTTGTATGTGAGAGCAGATGTGGGTGTTGCCAACGACTACTGACATACCACCATAATGCCTTGTGGTACACCCTGGAAAGTGTCGCAGTAATGTTTACGTAGCTAGTCTTGGAGTATGTGATGAGGGATCCCGTGGCCCTACCGAGGCTGACCAGTGAGCTACCCCACCCATGGGATTGTACACCACTGTGCAACAGCCTCCACCTGTTGTTGTACATTATGTCCATGGAGCTTGACCACCAGAGTGGCGTCTGTTATCTGGTGTGTACCATCATGGCTCTGTGTGGAATAGCATGATCCATGCAGTCATGTACGTGCTAATGAAGTGCACTGGGATATGTTTCAGCATTTGTAAGTGCATTGTCCATCTGCACGGGTGTCATGACGTTAACAACCGCTGTCATAAGACGTCTGTAGTAGGTGTTGTAGTACTCATGTACTGTGTATGCCATGAAGGGTGTGGTGCCAGGATGTGGCTAACAAAGTTGATTAGCATATGTTTGGAATCCACCAATGACGGGATAACCCCAGGTGTGGAACACCAGTCACATGTTGGTAGTGTTCATGTCAAGGTTAATGTTGGTCTTGGAGGTGGTGTGTATGGGTTGATCCAGCTGAGTGGAGGTTATGACTCATGGATGTGTCGGTACATGAGTGGCTATCCCAGTTAAGTGTGTGGTAGTGTCAGTCACACATCAGTAGTAGCTGTCTGAGCCCTACTGTCCAGTACACCAACAAATGAGGTCTGGTAACCATGGGGTATGTTGTTGAATCTGTAGCTTGTTACAATGTGTATAGCGGTTCCGAACACAGTTAGTTGCACGTGGAGCACCTCTGATGCATTGTGCTAAGTAACTAGCCAGGATGTGTGTACAACATAGTGGGATATGGGAACGTCCAGCTGTGGGTGTGCCGGTCCAGGTATGTGCCTGCAAGGTATGGTCTGTCTATAACCTGTCATTGCAGGTGTGCTCTGCAGAGCCTCAAGGCAGGTCCCAGTCACTGCAGAGATATTGGAGTGGTGCATTATAAGGTGTGCCTTGCCTGCGTGTGTCACAGGGGAAGATGCAAGCAATGTGTCACATGACCCCATGTCCTGCTTGCCAGTTCCCGTTCTGCCGGTGACTGTTATTGGAAACTGTGCAAGACAGGCAGTATAGAAGCAGCAAGAGCCTTACATGTGATCTGTACTCCCAGGGCTGACAGGTGCAGGTCATCTGTGCCAAAGCATTGTGTTTGACCAGGTCAGTCAAAGCGGACAGATACCAGATGCCTGTGGAATGACAGCAGAAGCATAGGCAACTGTCGAAGTGACACAATCAGTCATTGTACAGTGGTATTGGGTCCGGATGAATGCATAATGCTCCCCAGGGCTAGGCCCACACCTTCAGGGCTACAACACTGGTGAGCTATTGCATGTCCCTGCACACGTAGTCTGTGAAGTGGCATCTCAGGGCAGTCAGACTAACATGGAGAATGACAGTCACATCATACCTGGTGAGGTGTGGCATGGGTGCATAGGTTATGTTGCAGAACCAGTTACCCGACAGCAAGATGTAAGCGACTATCGCCTTGTGTAACCTGCTGTGTGGAGCTGCAGTGTGACCGCCTACAGACTCACCTATGACTGGTGTGTTGTGCATGTTATAACAGCCTATTGGCGGTATGTGATGGGCACACATGAGTCTGTGGGCTATAAGTTGGTGATGTTGTGTTCCGTGATGGGGGCTGCCTCTGGTGCCTACACAGAGTATGGAGAGGTACTGCACAAGTTGTCCTTATATGTGTGGCCTGTGGTGGAGATCCTGTGAGACTATGTGATGAGTGGGATGTGTTGCGAATGTTACACATCCCCACATGACTGTCAGGTGCAGTCAGGGTTGGTGACAGCATTACCCACAGCAGGGCTGCATAAGTGCATCCCCCACAGGCTGTAGTGTCGTATGCTGGGAGGTGAGCATTGAATGTGTACATGAGACAATTGCTCTATTGCCACATGTATGACATATCCATCATATAGACAGGCAATAGCACTGGTATGTGACAGTCGGACATGCCTGTATATACAACCATGTCTCACAGGATATGTGCGTTACATGTGTACAACAGCTGTTGTACCATAAGCAGGCTGGAAATTTTAGGACAGCCAGTGTACCTGTGGGAAATGGTGTGGAATGGGTGTTATATTAATCAGTAGCTCATGACATGCTCAAGTTCTGAACAAGTGCCTAGCACGACCATACAATACAGATAGGGTGTTGGATAATATCAACTCACATGTGGTGACGGCAGTCATAATGGGTGGCACCTGCTGAGTATGGTGTGCATGTCCATGAACCATTATCACTGTAGATGTTAGCAGTACAGATGTACAAGACAGTACGGATGTTTGATTTGTTTGATACCTTTGTATGTCACAGGAGTGTTCTACCAGTGCCTGTTGACAGACTCACAACTACAAAAGCTGCCAGAGTGACATGTGCATATCACACCAGTGCCAGCCACAGTAGAACAAGGTTAATGTGTTGTACTCCACCCTCATTGTAGCCCATACCACACAGACAAATGTTAGGCATCTGAGTATGTAAGGATGTGAATGGCCATGACCTATGAGGAATAGCTGTGTCAGTGTTGTGAACAACATACAGAATGGGCTGTGTGGGTGAGGTGTCTGACATATGTGCACATTCTGATGGATGATATCAGCATTGTCACCGCTAGGTGAACATCCCTGTACCCATTAACTACCACCTAGGCTATGGTCAACATTCTGGACACTGTGTAAGGGATGGTGCTGTGCAGTACACCTCCCTGCCTTGGTGACATCTCCAGGCCCCTTGGGTAGTCATACGAGGTACCCATGTCATGACAGGGTACCATCCATAAGCATGGAGATCATTGGACAGGCATATACAGCACTGGGGTGACCAATATTGGATCACATATCACCTTTAAGGGGTAATGGCCATGCGTGGATGGGCGATACCAGCCTTCACAATCCTCACCTCCACTACGCAGCATGCTGTCTACCTTGCATAAAGACATTTGCTACACCATGATGATGGACATGCTACATGTCCATATCCTGATCTGTAAGACATACGTCATGGACAGCCACCGTCCTAATACTAGGATCACCACATGCTGGACAGATCCCTGTGCCATACATATGACATACTCCTGCCAAACCATGCAACCCTGTCCATCAAAGCTGCACATGTCATCCGAGTCATACATGGTGTGATGGCCGCATGGTAGATGTAGTATCAACTGTCTGGATCGGTAATGCAGCACTGATGCACCTCATGGTGGCATACTGGCTGTCTGTTACAGCTGGGAAACCTTACCCGTACATGCCATGGTTGATAACCATCCCTGCGAATGACGTCCGACTAGCCATTGTCCCATGTCTATCACATGTGCAATACAGGTGATCCGTGGCAGGATGTTGAACAGCTGTACAGTGCTGTGTAGATGTATATGGCAAAACACATACATGTACAGGTGTCCATGCATATGTGTGCATTGCCACTGCTCAAGTCCATTAAGGCTGCGTCTGTGTTGATATGTGACATATACACAGCATCAAGGTCAACAGCAGTACCGCGGACACATCCAGGCATGTGCAGATAGGTAAGAACACCAGTGCAGGCAAATAGACATGCCCACATCAAGACAGCATTCACATGGAGTATGAACACTGTAATGAGGTGACACACATATATGGTGATGATATCCAATGCATAACGGGTGTTACATGTGTGTGACACAAATACGTCAGTCATGTCAGTGTCATGATGATTTGCAAAGATTACTGTGCAGATGTACTAGATGTCATAGAAATGTATGTGCAGCAGTATCTCTGTACATCTCTGAAACTGTGACCTGTCACCATCATTATATCTTACAGATAATGCCTCGTACACGCCTTCCAGCGTACAGCCGCCAGGAGGATGATGTCCTCATCCAGTACCTCCATGAGAACTACGAGGTGTTGTTCAGCCATGTGCCACAGCATGCCCAGCAGTGGGACGACCTGTGGCAGGATCTACGCAGGAGGGTGAATGATGTGGGTGGCCATAACCGCACCTACCAGCAGGTGCGCAGACACTGCACGGACTTGATATGACATGCAAAACAGTGTGCCACTGCAATCGCCAGGGAACAAGGTGGAACAGGTGGTGGGCCACCAACCCAGCCCCCACTCACACACACCGAGGAGCCACTGGCCAGTCTGGGGACACCCTCAGAACAGCATCCACACACACTAGCTGCCATTGTGGAGGTGGGTGTCTCCCAACCAATGAGCCTGGAGTTGCCTGGTAAGTCAGTACTGCACATATGGCTATTATATCCCATTTAGTTGCATGTGTCACTGTACATTATGTAAAGTAACAACATATGCAAGGTATGTGGACACACATGCTGCATACTACAGTATGCTACCCTGTGTATGCACACATGTGCATACTATATGCTATTATACAGGCGAATGTGTTAACATGCACAGTGCATCCTGTGGCTGTCAGACAGTCAGGGATAATGTTCATACTGCTGTGTCACCCCTATACAGGTACCTCTGGCGTGCTGCACAGGCATGAGTCCGTTGCGGGTGAGACTGTCATCAGTATCAGGCATGTTAAAGCATAGATCTATTTGCCATGTGGCCAGTTAACAGTTGCACACTTGATGTTTGTTCCAGTCACAATATACCGGTCGCATCACGCATCATTCACACAGGCCACCCATGTGCAATATATACAAACAAAATGATACACCGACTTGAAACCACAGTAGTTGTCATTGCTACATGTGTGGTCAGCTGTGCATACAACAGTGGAGGTGTTCTCCAATGGAGGCATATGTAGTATGCAGTGGAACAACATGTGTGGTACGCAAACAGTACCACACAGTGAGCTGTGATATGGGCAGCCCACAGGTGTCACCATTGTGTTATATGCGCCTGCATTGGGTGAACACATTGTGATGTGCCATCTGACATGTCCCAGACACATAGTGTTCTGGCTGCAATATTGTCACACTATCCCATGACCCATACCCCACATACCAAACATACAACCCATTGTCTGAATAGCCCTGTGAATGGTGACATATCTGAC
Organism: Protopterus annectens; assembly: GCF_019279795.1. Lineage (NCBI taxonomy): Eukaryota > Metazoa > Chordata > Ceratodontiformes > Protopteridae > Protopterus > Protopterus annectens. Next base: position 1,565,471,260 of record NC_056729.1, on the reverse strand, counting down.
ATCTATGGGTGTATGTCATATGGGACAACACAGACATGTGAGATGGCCATCACACACATTTGGTCAACACATGTGCACACATGGCCATGGGGAATGGCCAGAGACACGTAGCCACACAGTAGATGTGATGTGTACACACCCTGTTGCACATTGTCCACACATGGTCCAATTATAGCCTTAGTTGAATGATTATACAGTTAATGTGGTACACTGGACATCCTAAAAGCCTGTGTACAGCTAGTGGAGGTGTCACTGATGTCCACCATATAAGATCTGTTGAACATCACGACTGTGTCATAGCATGACAGTAATCACCTGTACAGCTTCCACAGACATTGACACCATATCAGGCCACAGATACTGTACATTTCCCTTGCTGCTGTAGGACATCACCGTTAGCTGTGCACCTCGTGTGTGTGGTACATCAATGTCATGTGGGAAATGGTGAATTGACATGTACACTATGTGTGGACATGGTTGCCAGGCAGCTAAGACCATGTAGTTGTTGTGCAGGGGTGTCATCTGTAGGTCCTCCACTGACCTGTCACTTGACACAGCATGGTTTGGTGTGTATACACCTCAGCATCGTGGGTCACAATCCACAGTTATGTCATGGATATGCATGCAGTTATGGCTATGCAATGTGTACATATTATGCATTGTACAGCAATATAGATGCCTCATGATGCCATGCAGTGGCACAGTGTCTGTACTTCACACTGTATAGCAATGTAGATGGCTCACACTACCCTTCCATGCTCATGCACATTTGCTAAACATGATTCTATCTGTAGGGCATACAGACAACACCGCAATGTGATGCCCATTACGATGCTGTACATGTGTCAGGACACCATTGTGTCAGACATGTATGCATGTTAATGCACACGTCATCAGATTACATGTCAAGGTCACGTCAGCCATGTGTACTGTTATCCTGTTCTGGTCCACATGGTGTATCATGGGGATGCATGCATACTACCATGATTGTGTGAACTGCATGGCTACTGATATGACACCTGCTTGCTGTAGTGTGCACCCCAGGGAGGTATGCTTACTAACACTATTAATGTCTGAGCTGCATGCCCTCTGCCATATCACAGGCATGCTGCATGCCATCTGTCAAATCACATGTATGGTGCGTGTGTGTGTGTGTGTGTGTGTGTGTGTGTGTGTGTGTGTGTGTGTGTGTGTGTGTGTGTGTGTCTGTGTGTGTGTGTGTGTGTGTGTGTCTGTGTGTGTGTGTCTGTGTGTGTGTGTCTGTGTGTCTATTGTAATTTAGAGTCTTTCTTTGCGTTCACAGGTGATGTAGGTGCGTTACCCTCCTGCGGTCCATCTGATGTTAGTGTCCCCACAGATACTAGCAGTGATGAACATATGCATGAGGTACAGGCAGGGTTGTCAGGGGCTGAATCTGTGCCAATGGTTGCCATCCCAGCTATGTCCCCCTCTTCCCCGCACACAGTTGTGCTGCCAGCACATACCGCATCACCAGTGGCCATAGAGGAAGGACAGTCAGTGTCTGTTAGCGTGGAACAGGAACGTGTGGTGGCTACAGAAGGTGTGTCTACACACCATGGTGTCAGCGTAATGACTGCAAATGTGCCACACAGGCATGTGGCCGGTGCTGCTCATAGGAGGACCTCTGGCAGACATGCACCTGCAGGACAGAGTGCACCAGATGCATGTTCCAGACTGTAATGGCGGCACAGGCACATGCTGAACGGCAGAACAGAGAAGGGCAGAGGCTGCAGAGGGCTGCTATCTGTACCCTAAATGACAACATCCAGGCATTGGTAAATGCTCAACAGCAGATTGCTGATGTTCTGGACAGGCGATTGGGTGACATGGTCGGAATCCTTGACTGTGGCATGGCAATCCGCGAGCATGAGCTGTCTGTGCTGGAACATCTGGTAGGAGTGAGGCGTAAGCCACATGGACGTAGGCCAGCTACACCACCTAGTGCAGGTCAACGTGAGCATGCCATCTCACATGCCCGCTCCCATAGTGCTGGTAGCAGTAGCAGTGCAGCTGGTGCTGCGCTGTCCACACCAGGACACAGCAGGCCACGTGGACATGGCCCTGGATGTTCCCAGTGGGGACACGGTTCCAGTGGACATGTGTCGTCAGACAGGAGCCAAGCTGTACCTCCGCCTGGTAGTGCCCGTGCAACCCCTGCCAGGCACAGGTCACATGGCCGTGGCCAGACACAGTGAGCTGTACAACCTGGTCTGTACAATCTGGAGCTGTCAATAATACCCCGTGTAGTCCTCACAAAAGGCAGAACTGTGTGCACACATACACGCACACAGCAAAGACATCTGTAGGGCACCACAACACCCACATGCATACTGAACAGACATGTCCAATCATATCACTGGCCCTTACCCACACACAAGATGTCATCCATTGGTGCAGCCTATGCCCCTGGCAAACATTATCACCCTGTGCATATGATGAAGCCTGTGCCGCATCCCTGTCATCCACACCATTGGTGCAGGGACATGCTCAAATGGTCTGATGCACAGGGTGAACAGAATAATGAGAAGTGTATATTACATTAGTTGTATAAGAATAGTGACAGAAGTGTATATTACATTAGTTGTGTGTGAATAGTGAGAGATGTGTATATTACATTAATTGTGTACTGTTGACACGCACCAGGCATACCATGTAGTACAGGTTTAGCATGCATTGTTATATGTTCACAGTATGTGTCTTGGTAACAACAGTAACAGCATGTTGGTAATGATGCCCTGGTTCCCTCCTTATGGTCTACTTGCATGTGCCTACAGGTAGCACTGTTTGCAGTCTCCAATGTGTAACTGTAGAGTACTCACAGGCACATATGGCAATATCAGCATGCTATACGTAGCCTCAACCTGACTGTTGGAAAGTCTAACATAACACAGATGTCCACACATATACTGATCCAGAAGCATGTGGGCAGTTTAATTGGCTACAGTGGCTAGAGACGTGACATCCATACCAGGTCACATCACAGGTATGTTGACATGGTGCAGGGGTTGTACACAGCGGTCTTGCCAATGATAATGTTAGAGGCCGCTTGATAGCATGAGGCCTCACTGTGTAGCAGTAATACCCTGTCACATTACAGGAACATGCTCACACTCATGGGGTCAACAACACTATAACGCACACCCCATAGTGTTGAGGTGAGGACCCTTGCCTATGTGGTCATCACCGTTCCAGTACTGTGAACCCACACGACGCGACACAGAGAAAGAACATGTACAGGTAGCCAGTGCGGCTGAGACCAATGGCATCAACAGGGTAGTGGACTGCATCACCATGAGGGGTTAGAGATCCTGTGTGTTCTGTATGGTAGCATACACCCTCACCCCATGCACCAGACAGCCATACATATCTACATACACACACACACTGTGGAGACCACAAATGTCATACACATATGGATAGCTGATGTGTGTGATACACACACCACACCTGCCTACGTCATACTTTCCACACTGCAGTATGTACAGATCTATACAACAGTGTACAGGGGTGTGTAACAATTGGGATGTATTCCCCACCATATGTGGCATATATGGTCACACAAGCAAACACACATGGCAGTACTGTGAATGATACACCTGCTATATGATGATACGTCTGACAGACATGCAGCAGTATTGGCCGCATTATGTGTACCAACGCTACCTTCGGCAATTGTGCTGCTATATGCACACGGGAGGATGTAAGTGTTACAGGTGTCAAGTGACGTACTGTCGGTGACACCTGACTGCTGTGTAGGTTTCATGTCTCCACCGTCAAGTAATGGTAACATAGCGTACTGTTTGCACATGTAATGGTAGGATGGCGTGTGACACACCTGTGAGCCATCCCCAGCAAACATCCATCTACACAGGTGGATCACCACTTTATGTACACACATCCATCCATACCTGCTGTACATCCTACCGTACTGTCAGTATGTCACCATATACAGGTGTCAATGATGGGGCTGCATTGCAACTGCATGTTGTAGTTAGGCACAGATTAGTTACTTACATCAGCTACTGCACATGCATAGTAGCTGCATGCACACTACAGATTGTACATATGTGTTGGTCCTACATGCCTGTCATGTAGCCATGTTTGTATGCATTGCAATTGGTGGACATGTGTGTTGACATACATAACACATGGACTGTTGTATGATATGATGGGTGTCATGGGTAACTAGTACAGAGGGAATGTGTCCTCAATCAACATTGCTGCCTCATGTACTGTTAGCATTCAACAGCCATGGACCCACCTTCCATTTGCGTGCGTATGATTGCTGTAGCCACTTGTCTGCACGGAGGACAGCAAAAGCTATGCTATGTACATATGTGTCGTGTGTGGTCCATGCACATATCCACTGCAATTACATGTATGACATAGCCTAACATGTGTGTTCGTTGGTGTACAGCGACAGTCATCTGTCACAGCTGTGTAAGACCCAGGGCCCCTGGTATGTGTAGAGCTGACCTGGTTATGTACAGTGGTATCATTGCAATGCATAAAACATGACGGAACCCTGTCGGTACATGTGTAGTCTGCACAGTTGCTGTAGACGTATGTACAGTGTACTGGTCATGAGTCACACGGTGTTGTGTTAATGTATGGCTGTGTATTGCTGGTCCAATGACATGGTGATGTCGGAGGGCTACATTGTAGATTGCGGTGTGTACCTCTGTGATATGCACCTGAGACATCTGTGATAGCTCCTGAGTGTGTACTGGTCAATACATGTGAGTGGCCTTCATGTACGTGGGGACAGTAATACCATACTGTGTCCTTCCATGTTTAGAATCCGTGTGCATGCATGCAAGACGGCCCTTTGCAACTGTTAAGTGTGTGAGCATGCCCAGTACGCCGTTGTATAGATGGACACACAGCACATTCCAAACTGCGCCCTTCCGTGTTTAGAATCTGTGTGCATGCATGCAAGACGGCCCTTTGCAACTGCTAAGTGTGTGAACATGCCCAGTACACCATTGTGTAGATGGACATACAGTACATTCCAAACTGCACCCTTCCGTGTTTAGAATCTGTGTGCATGCATGCAAAACAGCCCTTTGCAACTGCTAAGTGTGTGAGCATGCCCAGTACGCCGTTGTGTAGATGGACACAAAGTACTTTCCAAACAGATGTGTGATACTAAGCGTGTGGCCATGGCCATTGACATCCTGTATAGCAATGGTGGTCATCCAGGCAACAGGTGTCCATTTTCAATGTCACGATGGATGTCTACATTGAACACACTGGTTGCTGTCTTGAAGGGAGTACTGTCTGTGGCGCTTCCTGTATCTATGTAGTGATGTTGTAGTGCTCCGTAGATATTTGGTTGCCCCGATCACACCACTGCCGTGTGTTTGTCTATGTCTACCTTGGGACAGTAATATGCTTTCAGACTGCTCAGTGTCTATACATTCCCTATCGGCATCCTTGCCTTTGTGGATGATGTCACCCACCTAGAAGTATGCCTCTGGGAGTGCTGTGTTCAGTAATCTCAGTAGCGCATTTTGTAAATGCGTCATGCTGTAGTGTGTTAGGGTAGTTAGGTGTATGTTCAACTCCCAGCCCTGCCAAGTGTGTGTGTGTGTGTGTGTGTGTGTGTGTGTGTGTGTGTGTGTGTGTGTGTGTGTGTGTGTGTGTTTGCGCGCATGCTCCCATCCGCCTGGGGACTCAGTCTTGCTTTTAGATGCCGCACACCACAGCAGTTTGCTACCGACGTCTTTGCCTTTGCGGATGATGTCACCCACCTAGAAGTATGCCTCTGGGAGTGCTATGTTCAGTAATCTCGGTAGCGCGTTCTGTAAATGCATCATGCTGTAGTGTGTTAGGGTAGTTAGGTGTATGTTTGACTCCCAGCCCTGCCAAGTGTGTGTGTGTGTGTGTGTGTGTGTGTGTGTGTGTGTGTGTGTGTGTGTGTTTGCGTGCATGCTCCCATCCGCCAGGGGACTCAGTCTTGCTTTTAGATGCCGCACACCACAGCAGTTTGCTACCGCCGTCTTTGCCTTTGCAGATGATGTCACCCACCTAGAAGTATGCCTCTGGGAGTGCTGTGTTCAGTAATCTCGGTAGCGCGTTCTGTAAATGCGTCATGCTGTAGTGTGTTAGGGTAGTTAGGTGTATGTTCGACTCCCAGCCCTGCCAAGTGTGTGTGTGTGTGTGTTTCCAGTTGCATGACAACAGTACATTGCTTTGACAGTATTCACTCTCCATAACATCCATGCGGCGTCTTTGCCTTTGATGCTGCTGTCTGCAGGCTATACATGTGCCTGTGTAAATCATGTGATCCACTGATCACGGTAGCGCGTTTTGTAACTATGTAATGCTGTCGTGTGGTACAGTGCTTACATTTATGTTCTGCTCCCAACCCTGCCACGTGTGTGTGTGTGTGTGTGTGTGTGTGTGTGTGTGTGTGTGTGTGTGTGTGTGTATGTATCTATCTACATATATATATGTGTGTATATATATATATATATATATATATATATATATACACATATATATATAGAGAGAGATATATGTATGTATATATATATATATATATATATATATATATATATATATATATAGATATAGATATATATATATATATATATATATATATATATATATATATATATTGTATATAGATATGTATGTTGGGATTATCACTCTTGACTGTGCTGCATTGTCTGTACGTGAACACCTTGGATGTATGTACATCTGCTATGGCTCTGTGATAGTGCACATACTGTGTGCTGTACTGATCGTGGGTTATACATGTATAGTGACCAGTTATTGTGTTACTGGGTATTACACGGGCATTGGAAACAATGTTAATGCAGCACCTTTGAGTGGTCGTATGCAGATCTCTGAAACAGTCAGCAGTGATTATTACATTGGAGTGTGAGTATGGCTCATATCCATCTGTAGTAACTGTCAAGTCTATGCACCCCAGGTTAACATTACAGACACACGTTTATCCACAGGTTGTGGTACAGATCCCAGGACTGTATGTGTAGACATTGACAGGTGCAGGACTGGGGTGTGTTGGATGCATGGAGGGGTGTCCATGGCCAGTAATGGGGATCTCTACAGCCTGGCAGGTATGGTCTGTGACTGCCCCACAACCTCCTGTATATGGCTGACACATGCTGTACCTGTGTATATGCAGACACACACACTTACCACAAACAGCTACCGTTGTCCCTCACACACACACACACCTACGTGTACATTGGATGGCTCTATGACAACTCTGGACATGTTAACACCACACCATGTGCATATGATGTCACCTGTGCCACCACCTGTGATGTGTAACATTGATGCAGGATCTGACTAACCTGGTGCTGCTGCACACAGTGGCTTTATTCCACTGTATTGATGTTAGCATGCTGTTAACACACAGTGTGTTACTTCCAGGTGTACTTCAGCAGGCATGATGCATTGCAGCTATGACCATCACTGTAGCATAGTTTACAGCACTGTTATCTCTGATGATGTAGTCTCCATCCATGTGCCATTTCACTGATGTGTGTAGTATTGGCAGCATGGGTGTCTGTGTGTGCAGTACGTGTGTGATGTGTAGTACACATGTATACCTGCTTACAAATGCATACACGACATTACACGGGCTTCACCATTCGTACACTAGCTTACTCGTTCTTCCACACGCGCACACGGGCTAACACGCCACACATACTTACGGGCTTACTGGCGCACGGGTGCAGACACACTGTGGGCAGGTTTGCATGTCACATCTGTGGTATCCATGGCATACGCCGTCAGTCTCCTGATGTTCCCTGGGATAGCTCATGACACGCCTCTTCCACTGAGTTCTGACAGCACACATGTGACACTGCTCCAGTGAGGTTACAGTGTTTTGTACATACACACTCCTGTGTTCACCTATCTTCTACTCTAATAGTACCCTTAACCTACACTACACTGTAGAGGCTTGGCCCATATGGCATGACATGTTGTGATTCACTATCCTCAGCCTCACTTGCCTCACATTGCCTACAAATGCTTCATTACATCTCTGACAGAGCGCCCACATAGGTACCAGTACGCAGTAGCCATGTTGTCTCCGGCTTGCCATTCATCTGCATGGCGTACTAACATCTAACTAAACCTACATTTTGTATGTATATTATGCATATGTCTTGTGTTGAAGCGCAGCACGTTCTCGTGGCACTGCGCTACACTTCCACACCAGGGATCGGGGAAGGACAACTACTGGTTCATTGATATCCAATGGACAAAGCCGCCACTAGCCTTGGACTTGGACATTGGCATGCTTCTTCGACTGTATTCATACTGTATTTGCAGCTCTCATTGCTCCGTTTAGCAATGTGCAAAATGTTAGTCGCATAACATCCAGGTACATTTCTGCACATAACTCTGCTCTTGCACGGACAGCTTACTGTTTCTTGTATCGCGTAGTTACGTAGGGTTACCACCTGTCCAACTTTGCGAGGACAGTCCCTCTTTGGGCAGTCGTGTCCTGCAAAATATTGTGAGAAAATGGCAAATGTCCTGAGATTTTAAGACAAAAGTATTTTCTATATTGTATGTAATAGTTGCATAAAACAGTTATTCTGTATCTGAAACACCTACATGTTATACGAAACAGAATAAGGAACAAAAATGCTACAAGAATAATTCAGGCAAACAACTGAAGTTCTGTCCTTTGTACTGGCCGTGGGTATGTTTTGCCCTGCAAAATCTGATGTTTGTAGCACAAATGTCCCACTTAGGCCATTTGGAAAGGTGGCAACCCTATAATTACATCATTTGCATAGCTTACACATACAAATGGGGTATGTTGCAAATCCCAACATTGTCCGTGCAATGTTCGTGTTACGGACGGTCTTGCACACCCCTGCGGGTGTTTGCTGAATAGCCTGGCAATCATATTTCCTTGCTGTACTCTCACTCAATCCATAAACGCCGAAGGCGTCATGCATCATGGCCTGTGTGCTATGTCTATTTGTGGTGTATGCATGGCTGTGGGTATGTCCCACTGTCATCACTGATAAAGGTGACAACCTATAGGTACTTCCTGTAGACTGCTGTGTCATTTGACATGTCAGCACATACCTGCGGATGAACTTCCTACTGCAGCGCTTTTCATACCTTCTGCATTATCTTGCGGTCGATAATGCTGTTTCCTCAGACATGTATCTGTTTCTGATCATACCTATCAACCTCCTAGTGCAAAACATCTGTACAAAGCCTAACATGATGGGGGGACAGATAGGGGCAGATTCTACATATTGCTCTTACAAACGTAGATAGCAGTATTATAGGTTTTGCATTAGTATGCCCTTTTTGAGGGATTTGGGGTCTTAAACACATATGTTTATCATTATTTAATGACGTCAGTTCTCAGGTATTTGGCAGACAGGTACACATACCTCTCAACCTCCGACAGCAGGAAATCTGGACAAAGCCATAAGCAAAAGTGGGGCAAAAGCCCAAAAGTAGGGCCAATTTTTAAATATTGCTCTTACAAACTTAAAAAGTTGATAGAATGACAGGTTTTGCATTAGCGTGAATTTTCTGAAGGGTATGAAGTCTGAAACTCATATGTCTCTCATTATTTTCTAACTTCAGTCTTTAATGATTTGCACTAATTTGCCAGAAAACCACAATTTTATGAAAAATGTACCAAATATATGAGGCAAATATCTGGACATTCTGCAAAAATCTGTACAGCTGAGAGGTATGCAGGTACAGATTGTGGGAGGAACACACCACACATACGAGGCATACATCTGCACATTCGTACAGTTACACCAATACACACAATACATGGCGCCATCACAGGCCAGTTACCATTACATTCCTATTGCTGAACGCACCCACCCTCTGGGTTATATTCCTCACACAGGCCAACAGGTGCTTATCCACACTACTTATTCCATCATGTACCTTATGTGTAGGCCGGTATTTGCGCTTACCGTCAGTGGCAGAGCTCACGTACGAGTATGGTGGACTGGACACTGTATCGGTGACACTGCATGACACCCTGAGGGACACATGTCATTTGAGTCTATTAACCTTCCACATTGACTTTCACAGGCCATACGTTGTAATTCACATTTATGGACAAACATGCTTATGAGTTGTACATATTTTGTCATTTGTCCTGACGTCTTTCTTCTCACCTGTTCACCTAGTATCACTAGTTCTGTACATTTCATTAGGACGGGTTACCTTCATACCTCTCACCTGTACACATTATGGGTATACGCCCTGGGGTTTGACCTATGATTCTGTTACATTTGTCATGATAATGTGCCTTTCTGATAGATTGCTGGCAAGCCATGACGGACTGTGCGGTTAGGTAATCATGACTGACATTTCTATTTCATGATTACTAACTCTCATAACATTCGTATTCCCGACTACGCAATTATTCTATCAATGGTCTGACTTTGTCTGAGGTATATTTAATATAGTCCCTATTTGTCTGTCGTGTACTATGCCTTAGTCCAGCTGTCTTATTCTGACATTCTGGCAGGTATGGTTACCATCTTGGTCGTATGCATGTCCATCCATGATAATCGCCTACATGACACTGATATAGGTCCCTACGTCTTCCCCCAGTGGTTTACACAATATCCAGTGGGTGGGTTGCACCTTTTTGGTGAATATAGGCGTGTGCTATACCCACATAGGTATATTGATCACTTCCATGGGGCGTACCTAATAGATCTGTGCCAACCAGCACCTTGGCCCAATTCTGCATACCCATGATTCCCATACCTGACACACCTCCACAGTACCCATTAGACATGTTTAATGTGAGCGATAATAAAGTGTGAGAACACTTCCGAGCACTCCCCACTCTGCGGATATCAGCTCATACGTCATACATTCAATCGACCCATGTGTTATTACCCTTGCACCTGCTACTGTTGCATGTACAGCTATATCGTAGTTGCAGCTGTGACGTCTTTAGCATCAATGACAGTTCGCACTTCGTACGGATCAATTTTTGGGGTCCTGCAAAGGACACCTATATTCATGTTTAACGTGTAGAACTTACAGGCCCTGTCACACTGGTACTTTCCGGGAAATGGTTTGGAAACCATCGGTGTATTCTCCTTTCAAGCATGTCTGTCGGTCTATCCATATTAGTTATACCATGACCTATTTATGTACATGTGTTATATGTACAGGGACATATGTTTGTTGTGTATATATCTATTCATGTATCGTGTGTGTATAGATATATATATCTGTACATATATACATATGTCTGTACATTCCTCATCTCGTAATTTGCTTTGGATTATGTCTGTGGATATATGTGTATATATATCTCCATATCATACCTTTCAACTGTACAGATTTCCTCTGCATGTACTGCTGTTTGCCTCTTATCTTTGCTCCATTTTTCATAACCTTGTGTCTATCTGGCAAGTTAGTGGCATATCATTAAAGACTGATGTTGGTAAATAATGACAAACATTTCAGGTTACGACTTCATACCCTTCAGAGAATCCATGCTAGTGACACACCTGTTATTCTATCCACTTTCTATGTTTGTTAGGCAATATCTGAGGATAGTCCCTATTTGTGGTCCATTTTTCATAACCTTGTGTCTATCTGGCAAGTTAGTGGCATATCATTAAAGACTGACATTGGTAAATAATGACAAACATTTCAGGTTACGACTTCATACCCTTCAGAGAATCCATGCTAGTGACACACCTGTTATTCTATCCACTTTCTATGTTTGTTAGGGCAATATCTGGGGATTGTCCCTATTTGTACCAGTTGTTGTTATGGCTTTGTCCGGTTTCGTACTTTACCGGTTTAACAGGTATGAGCCATGTACATGGAACGTGGGGAAAACACCATTCATTTTCTATTCTGTGAGCGGATTACACACGCGCAGGCGCACTTGCATATCCTTATTGTGGGTTACATATGTTTCATAGATAATTGTGCTTCCGTGAACTTTCATAATTCTGACCATAACAGTTACATATCTGTATTCCAGTTTACGGACTACTGCAAAACACACGTTCACCTTTACATATTTAAATGTGTGTACTGCATGAACGCTTTAATTACACTTTCAAGTTATATGTGCAGTGGTCGTAGGTCAACCGGGACTGCATTCACATTGGCCGGATACCGGAACTACTATTCTGTTGGTGTTCTCCCTCATTGATATGCATACCCATAGTACTTAGCTACATCAACATACGCCTCACCGCTTCACCTACGACACAGGCATCCATTCTCCTGCTGGGAAAAAGGCAGTACTACATATTACACATTCCCTATTGCCTACTGCTGTGGACTCCAGCTGCATTGTTAATCACTCCGAGGATATGCAGAACACCAAGGCATATAGTCCAGCCACATACAGGTCTTTGATTGTCAGGGTGTTCATGTAGTGATCTGGGTTTAGGCTTGTCCACCTGGTGAACGGAACTTCCCTGGCCGAGGTCAAATGTCAGACGAAGCATATGGACAGGGCTTATCTCCCTATTTTTAAGTTTTACCTGTGTTTATAGACACAGGTGTTTGGGCACCTGTCAGCAGCTAATTCTGTTGGCATTACATATTATGGGTGGGTTTGTTACAGTCCATACTCCCCGGTGAGGGGTGTTCCCATTCACATTTTACTATTACCTGTATACAGTCATACGAGGATTGTTATTTTTGGACATGAAGTGACTACAGGTATGCGGTTGTACATTACACAAGTGTGAAGGGCTGTTTCTGTAAATATGTACGGACCATACCTCTTACAGTACCGAACCTGCGCAAAACCTACACTTTGGGGGGACAATTAGGGACACATTTTAACGATTGCTCTTACAAGCTTAGAACGTTGATAGAATGCTAGGTTTTGCATTAGCATGACTTTTCTGCAGGTTGTGGAGTCTTATACTCAGGATATTTCTCATTATTTAGTGACTTCAATCCTCAGCTATTTACCACACTGGTGCAGATTGATGGAGGCACACACCAACACTATGGGGCGAACCTGTGGTCATTCTTAGGGTTGCCACCTTTTCGACTGCCCAAAGTGGGACATGTTCTGTAGAGATGTCAGATTTTCCAGGACAAAACATACCTACAGCCGTGCATAGTACTGAACTTTAACCTTTTTTGTACATATAATAGCTTATTCTAGTAACATTTGAATTGCTTATGCTACTTCACATAACATATTGAGGATTCATATATAAAATAACCGTTTTATGCGACTATTAAAGTAAATTAGGGAATAAACTCTCAGGACATTTGCTATGTCTTGATTTTTTTCACAGGACACAACTGCCTACAGAGGAATTGTTACTCGCAAAGTGGGACAGGTGGTGACCCTAGTCATTCTGCGAATATCTGGACAGTTGAGTGGTATGGCACGGACCTCTGTAATACGCTGTTGTGTTCTGGCATGGCAGTAGCTCAGCATTAAAGACTGCAGTCGGAACGTGCTGACAGACAGTTGGGTTTCAGACTTCAAACTCCAGACATTAATGCCAATGTGCAAACTGTTATTCTATCAAATTCTATGTTTCTAAGAGATATGTTTACAGATTGTCCCTGATTTTGGACCTTTGTCTCACTTATATTCACGGCTCTGTCCAGATATCTTGCTCACACAGGTTGACAGGTATGGTCAGTCATTGGTATGGTGGCAGGTTGTGTGTTGTGGAGGGTATGCTGGGTAGGCTATTATGCATCCAGGTGTGTTGCGTTTGTTATGGCCAGTTCCATCAGGACCCATCTGTGGGTATGTGATGGTGCCGTATGTATACATTTGTCTCGCATATTTCCATATTCATATGTTTGTGGGATCGTGTTCTACACTATGGACTGTCTGCTTGTCTTGCAGCTGTTTCTACATGAGGTTGTGTTTCTTTCCACTTCACCAGCTGCCCCCTCATACACCTCCGGTTCACCTTTTCTGCATACGACACAAGTATCGCCTTTGAGGAATTTACCATTAAACACACACCCCTCACACACGAATTACTCACACCCCATAGAGCACTACTTTGGTTGTTGGCCCATGGCATGGCCAGAGTTACACATTGACTACCCTACATGTGTCGGGTACCTTTATGGTTGTGTAGACTACCCTGCCATGTTTGCTGTCCACATGTTATACCTCACACACATAGGTACACGCCCTTACTTCACTTTCATTACTTGGTTGGTGTATCCGGGTACTACCCGTTCGACTGTGTCACATACACGTTCGGATTATACAGCTGCCTTCCGGATTTTGCCAGCCTGTTCTACTCATTGGTAGGATGGCACCTTTTCCTATGTCCAAGCTATTCCTTACACATGTCCAACTGTTGTGGACATTGCCTCCCCACAATCAACGGTTGTGTTTCCACCTTTTCAATTGTCCACAGTGTGACATAGGGTTATCACCTGTCCCACTTTGCGAGGGACAGTCCCTCTTTGGGCAGTTGTGTCCTGACATGTAATTGTCAACATGGCAAATGTCCTGGGATTTTAGGACAAACATTTCTTATATTTTATGTGATAGTTGCATTAAACAGTTAATTCTGTATCTAAAATACCTGACTGTTATGAGAAACAGACTAAGCAACTAAAATGCTACAGGAATACGCTTTTCTGTAGGCAAAACAGTTATGTTCTGTCCTTTGTACTGGCCGTGGGTATGTGTCGGCCTGTATAGTCTGATGTCTGCACCAAACATGTCCCACTTTGGCCATTTGTAAGGGTGGCAACCCTACTGTGACAGTTGCGGTGAACACAGCATATTTTACAGGCCGACACATACCCACGGTCAGTTCGGCAGATAGAACTTACAATTCTTGCCTATAATCTAAGCTTATTCTTGTAGCATTTCGGTATCTTATTCTGTTTATGACATTTCTGTATTATACGTCCAGTGAAATATGTTTAATGCAACTATTGCATGACGTCTACGGAGGAATTATGTCCTATATTCTCTGGACATTTGCCAGTTTTACATGTTTGTGTCAGGACACATCTGCCCACATAGGGACTGTCGCTTGCAAAGTGGGACAGGTGGTAATCTTGGTCGACGGTACGGATCATACTGTTCCTTTCGGCCTACATGTGTCCGTGTCATTATGGCTCGTTTATATGCTCCTTCTGTTTCGTTTACATGCGTATGCTATTTCCTATCACATTTGGTATGTGAAATACGGACATACCTTTTGTATGTGACTATTACATGGCTTGTGGGATATGATTCAGACATACGTTCACTACCTATATCTACATTTCTCCTCATGTATTTTGTTATGGACACATCTGCACAACTATGTTCCCTCCCTCAAATTATGGGTCAGCTGGTGACCCTCTCCATTGGACTGGACGTACCTACTGGCGGCGCGCTAACATCTGATATGTTTCAGTTCCACATGGTATAGCTATCTACACTACGCTGGACTACAGGCACACGGTTTTCCTGTCATTTGTTCATGGGTAGGGACCCGTTATTCCCTACCGTGCATTTGTGTTTGAGTCTTCATTTTCTGTTCGCAGGGACTCTGCTTTGCATACGTTTCAGTCTCCCCGGACACTGATAGGTACGATTACTATTGCTGGCGGAATATAATATTCAGCAGTTTAGGTTGCTCCTCGGAAGCCGACATTGACACGCCTCCCTGCGCAACTTCGATACGCCCCTTGCACTCGCACACGTTTCCTATGCACGTGGCTGTGGCGGCTGCTTGCCTTCATTAATATGCATATGGCACGACTACTCCACATCTATGCCGCACGGCCGGCGCAAGCCTTACGCCGTCCTTGCGCCGAGCTTCATGAATCCAGGGGGGGTGGTTTTACTAGCTGTTTGGAGAATATTCAATTTATGTTTATCTGAAGGATAGCAATTAGTAACAGCGATGAAGGATTTCCAGTAATTGTCTGAATATCTATCCAAGTCAAATGTTATTGTTTTATATAGATATAGATATATATATATATATATATATATATATATATATATATATATATATATGAAAGACTAATTTTTATTGACTTGTCCTGTTGAGTGAAGTTCATTAAATAACTCATTAGTTTAGGAATAGAAGTTTTATTTGTGGAAGAGATTATATTGAGTTTATTCTTGGTATATTTTCTAGCTTCTTGTAAATCTAGCCATAGTGATGTATCAAATTTATCTTCTATAAGGGTATTGAGTGATTTTAACCACACACAAAAAACTAAAAAGTTTTAGACAACTGCGAAAACAATGAGTGAATCCGACAGAACACTGCCACACGATAATTCCAAAACCTTTACTTGTTAACGTTTTCGTGTACAAAAAATAAATACACTTCTTCAGACAAGTATTACTGAAACCTCGTGTGAGTTTAAATATACTCACATACCAACAATTGTATTCAATTACCTAGCAAATTCATCAATTAAACAATTTAACAATTTACTTTCATTTTAACCTCCTTAAAAACTGCAACTTAGTATAAAAAGCACATTAAGAAAAGGGAATTCTTAATTAAAAACTGATTACTTAAACCTAATTTTCTTCACTATATTACAGACCATAAAATAATATACAGAAAATAAGAATATTATTATATAAATACATATTAAATTCATAAGCTTCTATGTGTTTATATTAAATTTTTATATATAAACTAACACCATATAAAAACTTATAATCATATTCATATAATACAAAAGTCTATTACCTAATAAGAGCTTTTTGTTTTAAAAGGCATTTTATGGAACATGTCCCATTAATCCCTGGATAAACATAGGCATTAGTTTTAAGTTGCCATAACAACTCGCTTTCTTCCAATTTAAGGTGCCAAGGGCCACCTCTAGGGTTTGTATCTATCTTTTGGACCACATTGAACAGAAAACTATGATTATTATTTTCAATAATATGTTTTGCCAATGCGTTCGTTATAACACCCTTCAAATGGCTGATATATGCTCATAGATGCGTTGTTTCAAATGTCTTTCTGTTTTACCCAAATAGAAAGCAGGGCATAGTGTACAGGTAGCAAGGTACACTACGCCTTGGGTAAAACAGTCACATCTCCGATTAATATAATATTTCACTCCCCTAATGGTAACCGTAGTTCCTGTTCTAATGTACTTACAATAAGGACAGCGACCACACTTATACATGCCTTTATTTAATCTAAACGTTCTAAGGGGGGATTCTAATAGAATTTTCAGTGATGGAGCTTTTCTATATACTATTACTGGTTTATTTCCTAAATTATTATTTGAATACAAGCTCTGTGTCAGAAATTCCCAATTATTATTTAAAATACGACGAGTCTCTACTGCCAAATCATCATATTGGGTAAGAAAACTGATGTTATAATTAACTTTAATTATACTGTCATTACTGTTGATATTAATATTAACTTGACTTTGACCCATATCAATAAAGTTTTCACTTGAAGTTAACTCAGCTATAGTATCCGCTACGAAAGTTTCGTTTACCCCCTTAAAAATAGGGCCCAATTGACCATTTTTTCGTTTGAGCTCCACTGCTTTCTATTTGGGTAAAACAGAAAGACATTTGAAACAACGCATCTATGAGCATATATACGCCATTTCGAAGGGTGTTATAACGAACGCATTGGCAAAACATATTATTGAAAATAATAATCATAGTTTTCTGTTCAATGTGGTCCAAAAGATAGATACAAACCCTAGAGGTGGCCCTTGGCACCTTAAATTGGAAGAAAGCGAGTTGTTATGGCAACTTAAAACTAATGCCTATGTTTATCCAGGGATTAATGGGACATGTTCCATAAAATGCCTTTTAAAACAAAAAGCTCTTATTAGGTAATAGACTTTTGTATTATATGAATATGATTATAAGTTTTTATATGGTGTTAGTTTATATATAAAAATTTAATATAAACACATAGAAGCTTATGAATTTAATATGTATTTATATAATAATATTCTTATTTTCTGTATATTATTTTATGGTCTGTAATATAGTGAAGAAAATTAGGTTTAAGTAATCAGTTTTTAATTAAGAATTCCCTTTTCTTAATGTGCTTTTTATACTAAGTTGCAGTTTTTAAGGAGGTTAAAATGAAAGTAAATTGTTAAATTGTTTAATTGATGAATTTGCTAGGTAATTGAATACAATTGTTGGTATGTGAGTATATTTAAACTCACACGAGGTTTCAGTAATACTTGTCTGAAGAAGTGTATTTATTTTTTGTACACGAAAACGTTAACAAGTAAAGGTTTTGGAATTATCGTGTGGCAGTGTTCTATTGAGTGATTTTAGTTCATGGATGTTCATCATTTGATGTTAAGCTATTAGATGTTTTGTTTAAATAAAGACATTTTATGATAATCTGTAGTAAAAATGACTCCTTGTGTATAGGCTATGGGGAAGATAATGAATATCCAACTGTCAAATATTTTATGTCCAAAGATGATTTTTTTGTTTAAATAGACATTTTATGATAATCTGTAGTAAAAATGACACCTTGTGTATAGGCTATGGGGAAGATAATGAATATCCAACTGTCAAATATTTTATGTCTAAAGATAAAATTTTTAAAAGATCTTAAGATTAAAGTTATGTAGTTTAAATTGTATGTTTGCATATATTGGTAAGAAAAAAATTCCTTCACTCTCCAGGCAAATTAATTTTATTTATTTATTTTTATTTTACATTTGTTGACCGGGATAGTCCGACTGGATGCATGTCCATTTTCAGCGGAGGCCCGGGGAGAAAAGCTCCAAGGGTAAGCAGATACAGAATTACATAATACCAGCATTACATATTACAGACTATTTACAGAGATTACATAAGTAAGCAAGTTAAACAAGTTCCACAGGTTAGAGTTAATCCTGAGCGCAAGTCAGGATTAAATTAAATTACACAGTAAACTGGTTAACAGATTTTTTACACATTCTAGAGAGAGTGAGCCAGGCTTGATACATTGATATAGCCAGTTAAGTGACAAATGTTGTTTGAGTCTAGTTTTAAATTGACCTAAGGTGGAAAGTAAGGTAATATCAAATGGAAGAGAGTTCCAGGATCTACTTACAGAGTTTGCAAAGAGAGAGTAACCAGCTGTGTTATTAATTTTGCTAGTCTGAATTAGTAGTTTGTTAGAGGATCGAATCAGTCTAGGATTGTTATAGGGGGTGATAATATTTTTAAGTGCAGGAGTATTGTCTGGATTATAGAGGATTTTATAGGCCATAATCAGTTGGTTATACTGGATTAGGCTGGGTAGTTCAAGCCACCCAAGCTGATTTAGATTGATGCAATGATGTGTCCTAAAAGGCAGCCCAGTGGCAAACCTGGCAATGTGGTTGTAGCAAATTGAGAGTTTGTTGAGGACAGTCTTGTTTAAATTCAAGAGTAGAGGGGATGCATACAGAAGGGTTGAAAGAAGGTGAGAGTGAGCTATGGCAATTTTAGCTGGAGGGGTTAGGAAGGCTTTTATTCTATAAAGTGACCCTAGTTTTTTATTGATGGTTTTGATAGTTTGGTTAACATGTATTTCGAATTGTAGATTATTGTCTATGATGACACCTAATAGTTTTGTAGAGGGGTCAGGGGAGATTATTGTGCCATCATTTGAATTTGTGGTAAAGGTGAAAGCGGTAGACCTATGTGTTGGTGAAAATAACAGCATTTTAGTTTTTTGGGGATTTAGGATCAGACGATGTTCAGAAAGCCAGTTTTCTATTGTATTAAAGGTGGTCTGGGTAGCTGACCATAACTCTGCTGGAGATGTGGCTGAGCAAATCAGAGTAGAGTAATCAGCATATTGGATACAGCTGACTTTTGGGATGACAGTATAAAGGTCGTTAATGAAGATGGAGAACAGCAAGGGCTCTAGTATAGAGACTTGTGGTACTCCAAGGGTATTAGGTAGAAGGTTAGAGAGTTTGTTCTGCCAGAGGACAGCCTGCTGTTGACCATTCAGGTAGGATTGAAACCATTGAAGGGCTCTAGTATCTAGACAGAATGTTTGCAGGGTGTGGATTAAAAGTTGGTGATCAACCATATCGAATGCCTTGGAAAGATCCAAGAAGAGGGCTGAAGATATATAATTATTGTTGCAATTATTATTTGTGGTGTTGGTAAAGGCTAGGAGGGCTGAAGTAGTGCTGTGATGAGGACGGAAGCCATGCTGAGTGTCTACCATA
The DNA here is from genome assembly GCF_019279795.1 of Protopterus annectens. Taxonomy (NCBI): domain Eukaryota; kingdom Metazoa; phylum Chordata; order Ceratodontiformes; family Protopteridae; genus Protopterus; species Protopterus annectens. Next base: position 1,565,451,091 of record NC_056729.1, on the reverse strand, counting down.
AGGTGATTCTGGATTAGGTGGTGCATGAGTTGTTTATGAATACATTTTTCCATAATCTTTGCAAGTGGAGAGAGTATAGCTATTGGCCTATAATTGGAGAATTTAATAGAGCTGCCTCCTTTGTGAAGTGGGATTACATAGGATATTTTCCAGATGGTGGGAATTTTAGCTTCTACTATGGTTCGATTGATTAGTATTGAGACGGGGTAAGCAATAGCATCAGCTGATTTTTGTAGGTTCTCAGTGGGGAGTTGATCAGCAGAAAGTGTAGTGGGTTTTAATTTTTTGATCAAGGTACGGATAAGTGAAGTGGCGAATGGTTGGAAGCTGAATGCGAGTAGGTTTCTAGGGTTGCTACTTTCAGGACCAGGGGAGCTAGGAGGTAGTTGGCTAGCTAGGGCTTGAATTGTCTCAGTAAAGAATCGGTTAAAACTGTCAGAAATATCTTCAGGGGTTTTATCAATAGTAGCAGCAGGGATTGGGGTTGAAGTTTGTCAAGGATGTAGTAGATTATTTAAACTTGCCCAAAACTTCTGAGGGTTATTTTAATTTACTGTCTGTAAATTACAGTAGTATTGTTTTTTGTCTTGTAAAATTGATTTTTTGGTTTCATTTCTGGATTGCCTGTATTTAATGTGATCTTGAGGGTCTTTAGAAGAACGCCATAAAGCCCATGCTTTTTTTCTAAGGGTAATTTTAAATTTAGACTCTTTAGATAGCCATGGCCCAGTTTTTGCCTTGGTTCTCTTTGAACGAACAGGTGCATGTAAATCAAGGATCTCAAGGAATTTGTTGTTAAAGTATGCTACTGCTTCCTCTAAGGGGAGGTGTTTTAGAATATACCAATTACATGAGTTTAGTTCTTGTTGGAATTTGGCAGGGTCAAAGTTTTTATTGTTTCTAACCTTTCTGAGTAAGGGTTGTTGGGAATTAATGATTTTGTGCTTAATTACATATGTGAGAAGGTGATCGCTTAGGCCATCAAGGAGGGTATCAGAGGTGTACAGTTGGGGGTGACTATTTATGAGTACCCAGTCAAGTATGCTTTCCTTTTGGTTGGGTTTACCTATCCTGGTAGGGGTGGATATAATTTGTGTAAATGCATGCAGGTTAATATGGGTGGTTGGGGATTCTGAGGAACAGGTGCCCCAGTCTATGTTAAAGTCTTCAAGTAGTAGGGTTTCTTGGGGGTAGTAACATGATAGCCAGTGCAGGATATCTCCAAGTGTAGGCATATTGTTACCTGGGGGAATGTACATACAGATGATATCAATGCATTTATTTTTGTTAAGTTGCAATTTGGTGGCAAGAATCCCTGAGTTATTAATCTAAGGTGGTTGTATTACATCTATGGTGACATTCAACTCAGATTTATAGAGTACAGCTACCCCACCCCACCCTTCCTCGAATCACGATCCAGCCTGTGTATGTTGTACCCAGGTGGTAACACTTCATTGTTTTTAGTGTTAGGTTTTAACCAGGTTTCAGATAAACAGAGAATCTCAGGGGAGTGGGCATCCAGAAGTGCATGCAATTCATGTACCTTGTTATTAATGCTTCTAATATTGAGCTGACAGGCTAGGAGAGAGTTAGCTGGCCTATTAATTGTAGGTTTGTAGCTTAGATTGCAAGTAGAGGGGGTATGTGTATCTGAAGAAGGTGGGCCAGGGTTGGGGTGAATATCACCACCAAGTATTAGGTTGAGTCTATACTTGGTCATGAACTTCAGGAATTTGTTTATTAGTTTGTGGTAGTGTTTGGATCTAGAGCTAATGTGCCTGGGGTTGAGATGTTGATAGACTGAACAAGATGTTGGATAGGATCTGCTACTGTAAGTATGGTTGAAGGTGGAAGGATTTACAGCTGGAGTGATAGTATCACCTTTTGGGACCTGAAATCCCGTGAGAAACTGGTTTTCATACCAGGTAAGGAGGTATGGTGCGAACAAGAGGGGTAGTAAAGAAGAGTATATCATTATCTGTGATTCAGCTAGTGAGTTAAGGAACTGTTTTACCTGGTGATGCAACACCAGAAGATAGAGTGGTGAGGTAAAGGTACTGGAAGGGGGATGGGAGAATACCAGATGAAAGCTAATAGGTGCTATTAAAATGTAGGTAGAAGAATGGGGGTGGGTGGAATTATCCCAGATGAAAGCAGATAGGATCTAGAAAGTGGGGGAGTGGCTATAGTACTATAAATTTAGAGGTACTGGGGGTGGGAGAGAATTGGGGGCAGGGAGGGGAGCGAAGAGAGCCCGAGCATAGCGAGGACGAATGTAGCAGGGCTATTGCAGTTTACAAGGTTTCCTAAGGTGTCCTAAAGCTATATGGTAAGTATTATAGCTCCTAATGCAAGAGTTAATTTACTTAAGTTACAGGGGAAGGAGGCAAACACTCAAGTAGAAAAAAAGAGCCCTATGGCTGACCAATATGGTGACCTGCTTAATTACAAAGCACTGTAAGTGAAAGCTTATCAAATGCTTTTTGTGTGCAACCTACTCTGTTTATATGCTGAGAGAAACTGATTGCAGTCTGTAGACACTGTTTTGTAGGGAACTGTAGAGTTCAATCTGCTTAAATGCTGAGAGAAACTGATTGCAGTCTTGTAGACACAGTTTTGTAGGGAACTGTAGAGTTCAACCTGTTTAAATGCTGAGAGAAACTGATTGCAGTCCTGTAGACACCATTTTGTAGGGTACTGTAGAGTTCAATCTGTTTAAATGCTGAGAGAAACTGATTGCAGTCCTGTAGACACCATTTTGTAGGGAACTGTAGAGTTCAATCTGAGTCACACCAGGTCAGCCAAGGGGGGAAGAGAGAGGTAAATCCTAAGCACCTAGATTTGAAAATCATTTGTTTATTAAGTTAGGAATATGCATTTCGTTAAGATTTTTTTGGATAATGGGATAGACAAAGAATATATTCTTTCCATTTTGCAGAGTATTTACTGTCTATTAGATAGGTAATAGTTCTGATTGCTGAGGAGATTGAATAAAGGTCCAGATTAGGTAAAGAAATACCTCCATTATCCCAGCTATACATATGTGTTACTAAAGCAATTCTACATTTAATTGGGTACCAAAGGAATTTTTTTATCAATATGTTAAACTTTTTGATTATTAAATATGTAGGGGGAATAGATATAGATTGAATTATATACATTTTAGGGAGTAATACCATCTTTATAATTGACAATTTCTCATTCATTGAGAACCTTATATTTGACCATTTATTTATTAAACTTTCTATAGTAGATAAACTTTTATTAAAGTTCATTTTTAGTGTATCTTTTATATTGTTGGTAATAGTTATAACTAAGTATGTTATTTGTTGAGAATGTACTATATATTTTTTGTAGTTGTCTTGTATGTTGAATTTTTTTGACCGACTAATAGAATTTGGGTTTTATTATAATTGAATTTAAGGCCTGAGATTTTTTGAAAAATATCCATATTGTTAAATAATTCTAACAAAGAAGGGTTCTTACCCCCTAATATAATCAATATAGCATCAGCAAACATTTGTATTTTTGAAATTTCATCAACTCCCAGATTATATCCTTTAATACAAGTGCTGTCCCTTATCTTGTTTGCCCAAGGTTCCATAATTAAGGTGAATAAAAGGGGAGATAAAGGGCAACCTTGCTTGGTGCCTTTTGCAATTGGTATGTATTGAGAGATGTTAGGACCTATTTTTATATATGCTTGACAACCACTATATAATTCAGAAATAAGATTTATAAAATGTTCTGAAAAATTAAGTTTCCCCAATAAAATTAATAAATATTCCCAGTTTATTATATCAAATGCACAATTTATGTCTAAACTAATTATGGTAAGATTGCTTTTTAGAATCTTTACTGATTCTGTTAAGGATAATATTTTTTTAATGTTGTCATAACAGGTTCTATTAATTATGAAACCAGTTTGATCGGTCACAACTAGACTAGGAAGGATATTCTTTAGTCTATTGCATAAATAGACATAAACATTTTGTAATCTGTATTTAGCAAGGATATAAGCCTATATGAGTTACTGCGGTGGTTGTGCTGTGGTAGCGTTGTCGCCTCACAGTTAGACGTTGCCCGTTCGATCCTCAGTTAGAGCATCTTCTGTGTGGCAACATGTGTGAACTGGCGTTCCTTCGTGGAAGATTGTGCATTAGGCCCGGCAAGCCAGCATGTAAAACTCTACTGCCAATAATTAGCGGACCAGAGTTCTGCTGTGGTGACCCCTAACCGGGAAAAGCCGAAAGACACAAACAAACATAAGCCTATATGCATTACATTTAGTGGGGTCTTTATCTTGTTTTAGGATTGGAGTGATAAAAGTGTATTTTCACGATGGTGGAATAAAATTATTGGTTTGTGCTATATTGAAAACAGAGTGTAAAATTGTAAGTGCTTTTGTAGGTAGAATTTTATATAATTCTGGGATAATGCCATCATTGCCTGGAGCTTTAAGTTTTTTTTAATTTGTAGTTGAATAGCTTTAAGAGTAATTTGCCTATCTAGTAATTCAACTTGATCTTCAGTTAATTTTTTTTAGAGTTGTTGGAAATGAATGTTTGTATGTCTTTTGGGGGTTTATTGGTTCAGTGGACTGATTAAGTTTTAAGAAGTATTCTCTAAATTCATGCAATATATTGTGTAGACCAGAGACCATTTTCTTTTTCTGAGGTGAGTACAATTCATTAATATGATTAAATTTTTTAATCTTTTGGTTTTGTTTGCTAGGATATTTCATAGATCTGGGATTTGATGAAAAAGTAATGAATTTGAATTTTTCTAAACTAATCTTAATTTTATGATTTAGAGTTTCAAAATACTTCTTTTTTAAAGAATCCATTTCTTTTTTATATCTTTATTTTCTTTGTTTTTTAAGAGGTCAAGATTCAGTTTATTAAGATTGACTTGAATTTCTTTTAAATCTTTGTCCCATGTTATTCTTTTCTTTTTGTACCAGTCAGTTATTCTGCCATATAAATAAGACTTCATTGCGTCCCATATAAAGATATCAGATGTATCATTCGTAACATTAAGTTCAATGAAGTTATGAATTTCTGTAGAAAAAAGGTTATAAAATCCTTCAATTTAGTTATATAGGCTGGTATCCTTTTTATCTGAACATTATATAATGAATGAATATAAATATCAAAGGTTATACAGTTATGATCAGATAGAGGACATGTAATGATATTAACATTAGTTAGCAAATCATTTAAGTTATTAGAGATAAAGACTCTGTCTATCCTTGAATGTGTATTATGTATGTGGGAATAAAATGTATAGAAAAGTGATTTAGAGTCAGCGTAATTATTAACATCCTTCAAGAAAAAGGATTCAGAAAATTCTTTCAGTAACTTGGCCATAGATGAAATCTTTCTTTTACCAGTAAAGGTGAAGTCTTTGTTATCAAAAATGCAATTGAAATCACTGGCTAATATAATATTACCTTTGGAAAATTGTAAGATGTGCTCTATGTGTTGTTGTGCTGATTTAAGTCCAAAGCCAGGTATCCAATATATGTTAAATAAAGAGAATATCTTATTATTATACTCTATAGTAACTGATGCAACCATGCCTTTATCTTGATATGTATCTATTATTTTGGGCTTGGAGAGTTTGTTGTTCCATAGAATTGCAACACCTCTTTTTTTTGTGAATGCTCAGAACTAAGACAGAATAAGATGTAGAGTCTAGTTTAGTTATGTCTTGTGTTATCAAGTGAGTTTCTTGTAAGAATATTAGTTGGGAGTTTTGTAATTTAAGATATGTATTTAAAGACCTTCTCTTAGTAGGATTGTTTAGTCCATTAACATTAAGTGAAATGCAATGTAAAGAGGTCATGAGGTAGTTTCTATGTAAAATGATTCGTGTTGACAAAGTCTTTTATTATGACTTTTTCTCTTTGAGGGTAAAAAGTGATTGCAAGAAATACAAGTTTTAATATTATTAAGGATGTAAAGATGAAGCAAAACCAAAGTTATATTTAAATGACTTTCAACTATGTAAGTGTAAGTGAACATCAAATATGGTATTATCAATAAATTATAACAAAAACTACTAACAAGAAAATCCCCCAAAACCCATCTGGAGTTATAAACTCCTAATCTGAGTGACATAAATCACTCAAATTAACTTTCTGCCTAGCAACATGTTTCTGTCAAGAACCGCCTAACTGTAAGTTGATTCATAAGTAAATTGTATAGCTTTCAAGTAAAATTATCATCTATTACTATTTACTTTAATCCTTATCTGTTCAAAAATAAACTTATCTAAAATGCAGTATTTATAAAATCAAAAAGATGCATTGCTTAATAATAAATGAAAACACAGTGTATAGTTTTGTATTATACAACAATTCAGTATGCTGATTTTGATGATATATATTAAAATGAACCAAATGATGACCAAGGTGAATGCCATAGATTATATGCTTATGGAAGGTATATCATGCATTGTATAGGAACATTAGAAGAAGAGATAAAAAAAATCTAGAATTATTCATATTCAGTCATGTTAGAAACTTTCAATAATGTAAAGTTTATGCTAGTCTGATCTGGACTTAGTCTGTCACAATTTACAAAATCTAGGAAAAAACAGATTAATGTTATTAACTTTTAAAGTGAGACCCTTCCCTAATCATTGTCTGCACAAGCATCTGATATTCATGCTATTTGTTATGCAATTTCAACCCACTGATCAACAATTGTAATTAATGCAAATATTATGAGTAAACATAAGGCTAGTAGATACAGGTTGTTTATCTGAAAACACTGACCAATGAATAGGTAAATGTTTATGAAGTATCAAGAAGGCTATGTCAACCCTCATCTCACCTCCCTAAGATCAAATATATCCTATCTTACTGATACTCCTGGCTATTAACCTTAAAACACCTGAAGCCATGCAGACATTATTACCCCACACTGTAAATTTTTGTTATGCTCAACTATGATAATACGGTTTCTATTAGAAACTAGTATCTTACTCTACTTAAACTACAGCTGTCATTTTTGATACAGTATGCTCCGTTATGTCATCAAACTTTTTGTAATGTGATTTAGCTATAACAATCAGTCATTGGAGATGTATTTTTTCATCTTGCACATAAAACATAACAAACAGCTACCAGTTTGTGTATCTGCTGTACTGGGAGATGAATTAAAAAATAAATAAATAAATAAATAAATTTTCTATTAAGTGGATATATAATGTTGCAAATTAAACATAAGAGTTTGTGAATTATTTACCTTTTCGACAATACTCTTAGAGCAAGTGAACAAGACAACCATCAGATTTTTAACTGTCTGAATCATTTGAACTGTTGGAATTTTAGAGGAAGGAAACTTCCACTAGTAATATTTATTATTTAACAACAAGTGCAAAGCTAGTAGAATGGGTAGATGGATACAGAATATCAATGAATAATCATGTTAATAAGTAAGTCTTAAATGGACATTAGGGAGGTTCACTTAAAGATTTATGGACAGTACCTCTTTCTTCTCTTCCTCATTCCTCCTTTCGTTCTCCTCTTCCTACTTTATTTTTTTATATTTTGTTCACTTTCATCTCTGCTCTTTACATTTATCAATATTTACTCATCTGGTCTCAAGTGGAACAACTAAAATATCTTTATGGTTCTACAACGGAGGAGCAATGTTCCCCGGTTATTTTTATCATTTATTTCCTCGTATCTTCCTGTGAGGGCAAGAGAAGATTATGTCCTTAACAATGTCTAGAAGCTGGTGAAATCACTCAGCCACTAGGAAGCCCGCAGTAACGCTGATTGCAAGATGACGTGTTGCAGAATCAGTTCTAAGCAGTTGAAAATTCCAGCGGGAAACGGTGAGGCAGTTTGACTACAAAATAATCACAGGAACATTCATGGGCTGCTCGAGACATCCTGAATGAGCACACAACTGTGAACTGACTTCTAGAGCCCAAAGCCGGCCAATCATGTCAAACACTGCCACCAATTATCCCAAAACAGAAAGAGTAAGCCGAAGGTTGAAAAGCAAGGGGAGAGAGAGAGAAAAAAATACACAGCTCTCTATTCCATCTAGTCAGCAGTGACAGCATAACAGCACTGGCCGCAAACAACAAAAAACAGAGAGAAAAAAGAGAAAGAAAAGAAAAAAAAGAACGAGAAAACATCCCAACAGTTCCAAGCATCAATTACACCACAATGCAACCCAGTTCAGCAAGACACCCAAAAACGATCTATCATTCACCTTTGCCTCAGTGCCACAAAGCATGTTTACTGAATCAAATGACCAAAAAAAAAAAAGACTGACAGTCCAACGCAAGTGTTGACTTCAAAATCACTACCCAAACCTGAAAGCCCTTCCAAAAGCCACAACTCTATCAATTAGATTAAACACTGTAATACTTGTGTTATTTGATAATTAAGCAATAAAAAGTTACCACAAAGGCAAAGCAAACCACGAAGGACACCAAACATACTGTCAAGAACTGTATCATATACATTCACATCTTGTTCAAATAATATTAAATTATTTCATATCCTTAAAGGATTATAGAAAAAAATGACTGAATTATTTATTATTAACTAAAATATAAATAGACAGAAGACATTAAAAGCTAAGAATAAGAAGTAAAGAATATAACTTATATTGCATCTAACATAAACCAACAGGAATAAGACAAATAGCATCAACACTCACCTGTTGAACCATTTTCATCCCACTTGATGTTTTGGGTCATGAGATGTTTATATTAATGGATGAAAATATAACAAAATAGTTAGGAAATTAAATCCAATTCAAGTCATTTTTTTTAAACTTCTTTTTATGGTCATCTGTTTTTCAGGATCCATTCTCTGCCAATCTTTTAAGGCTGGTGGAAGCCCAATCCATTTCATCTATTTTTTCCAATATTTTATTTGCTTTTATGAAAGTGATAGCTGTCTCTAATTCTTCAAATGTCTTGGGACCATCCGGAAGAAAGATTTTTAGCTTTGCTGGAAAAAGAAGATGTGATTTTATTTGAGCTTTTTTTAGTTCTTTGAGCAGTGGTAAAAATAATTTCCTTTTAGTAATTACTGATGAAGAATAATCATTATCAAAGCGAATAATGTTATCATTGAACTTGAATGGTGAGTTGGACCAGGCTGTCATTAGTACAATTTCCTTATCATGTGAGGACACAAATTTAACTATTACTGATCTTGTAGTTATTTTTATTATTTTTTGAGGTGGCCAAGGATCTATGTGCCCTTTCAATCCCAAATGAAAGGGCTTCAGGGAGTTGCAATATCTCAGGAATCCACAAAGTAAGAAACTTTTCCATGTTGTTTCCTTCAATATTATCCGGTAACCCAAAGATCCTTATGTTGTTTCTTCATGATCTGTTCTCTAGATCATCTATTTTTGTCTACAATAAGGAATTTTGTTTCAAGAGAAACTCTAAGTTATGTTCATTCTCTTGGATTCTGCAGTCCACGTCACTTAATGAAGTTTCTATTCCAGTAATTTGTTCCTTTTGTTGTTTTAGGTCCTGGTGTAAAGTTTCCATTTGTTGAGAGCATTTTTCTTTAAAGTTATCTAACTTTAAGACCATTTTATCTATTTTTGAAGATAATTCCTTGATGGTAGAAAGTAAAGATTGAAGTTCCTTTTTTAATGACGAATCCTGGTGAGAAGATTTTGAAAAGCTCATACTTGAATCTTGTAGCAAAAACTTGCCTCTTATTTTTTTGACAGAAAAAATTCAAAATTATCAAAAAATTTTAAGATACTATCTAAGTAGACTATAAGCGTAATCCAAACAAGTAAAAAAAATACAAATTAGATAGTTATATTCAAAATTTCATAAGTATTAGGCTCCCGATTGGTCCTTCCTGATCAAGTGAAAAATCAGTTCCCTTCCCTAATCTGATCAGTAAAAAAAACAGTTCCCTATACTAATCTGGTATGTCCAAGGGTCAGCTTCAAGGTTACTCTCCAATCCAGTTGGTGAATCTGGGAATTTTGAGGCAATGTTACAATTGCCTTATGTACACAGACAACCCTCTCCTCCTTCCAACAAACTCTAATACATGTGAGAGATGCAGTTACACAGCCAAACTGGAGGCAGAGCTCTCTCAACCCAAGACTGGCACAGTCAATCAGGAGGAAAAGGTAACCACCCACACCACAAATCCAGTCTCACACAGACCTATTGCATCTGCATACCCAACACATAAACACACAAAACATACTCGAGGCTTAAATAAAAATCTGCCTAAACAGCAAAGACCTCCTAAGCAGATATCCAAGCAACAGCCACCCCTCAACAATACCCACAAATCACATATCTCACAAAATCAGTGTGCCTCACAGTCAAAGCCCTTAAGGCCAAACAACACATCAAATACACTTGTTATAGGGGACTATATTGTCCGGCACACTGACGTCACTAGAATGAACAAGGAAAAGGTCCCTGTAAGCTGCCTGTCGGGTGCCAGGATCCGCCACATAACGCAAGCACTCAGGTCACTCCAAAGCAAGTACAAGTATGACTCCGTCATTGTCCATGCTGGTGTGAATGACCTGAGACATACCTCCCTGGACTACATGAAAAGAGACATAGAGGAGCTCTCTGACCATGTAGCCCAGGCTGGTATGACCCTGACCTTGAGTAGCATCTTGCCTTCACCAAGAATGATGCCACAGTATAAAGACAAAATGATCAGTTTCAACAATTGGTTAAAGTATTGGTGTCATTCAAAGGGGATCCAGTGTCTGTCAGCCTGGGATGACATGCTCGACAAGCCACGTTGCTTTGCTAGGGACGGCTTGCACCTGTCACCCTTAGGCTTTCATATACTGGTCAAGGCTCTTGCCACCCCTATAATACCTTTTTTAGGCAAGGCTCAAAGGACAAACCCACCTCCATAGACAACCCAAGGATAAAAAACTAAAGGTAATGCTACTCAATGCCAGAAGTCTAAACCTCAAGATGCACGCACTCGAGGCTCTCCTCAGTATGGAGAAAATCGATGTCTGTGCAGTAACAGAAACCTGGTTCAAGGCTCCTGAGAGCACCCCTGCACTACCAGGTTACAACTCATACCATGCTTTCAGCCCCAAAACTCGGACGAAGCACAAAAGGAGGGGAGTATCTATATTCATCAAAGATACCTACACCTCCAGGTTAGTGGCACTGCACAGCATCGGAAACCATCCATGTGCAACTAACAGCAGGCAAAACTGCCTTTCAGTTTGTAGCCTGCTACAGAACACCCTCCCTATTACAGGAACCCCACTTGGCATTCCTGAGAACACTGGAGAATATGAAGGTCTCTCCAAACACTATGTTATTGGGTGACTTCAACTACCCAAGCATTGACTGTGAAAACTACTCAAGCCCAAACACCCTCGCCCAATGGTTCCTTGAATTTATAAACTCTAATGCAATGGAACTGGTCACCACTCCCACAAGAGGGAACAACATATTGGACCTGGTCATCACCAACATGGGGACTCTATGTTCCACACCAGAGGTAAACCCCTCATTGGTAAGATCAGACCATAAACAAATTTCCCTGGACATCCATATCCTGTCCCCATCCCAAGCCAAGGAAATCACTGTAAAGAATTTCTCAAAAGCCAACTTTGCACTTCTCAAGACTGAGGTGGAATCCTTCAAAGCCCCTGGGCCAGAGGATAATACAGCCCAATCCGCAGAATCCTTTACAAATGCATTCTATGAGGACCTGCAGGAATGCATGGATCATGCTATCCCAAATAAAACCAAGACTCACTCCTCCAAAAACAGGAGACTGGTCTGGTGGACCCCGACCATAAATAAGCTATACAACAGAAGGAGGAAGCTACTACATGACAGAGTAAAATCCCAAAAAGGGAAGGCATCTCTGATCAGTATTAGCAAGAAACTTCGATCCCTCATAAAATCATCAAAGGCCAGCTTTGAAAGAAAAATTGCCCTAGACACTAAAGATAATCACAAGGCCTTCTTTACTTATGTCAGGAACATGGGCGGAAACTCCCAGATATGCTCTGAACTGTTGCATAACGGTACAAAATATACCGAACCTACAGACATAGCCAACATCCTGGCAGACAGATACAGCGCAAACTTCTCCCCCCCTTCCCCCCCAAAGGAGCAAATGCCTATCCCAACTGAATGTAACCTCCCTGACATCACAGATGGACAGGTGAAAGCTGCCCTCTCCAAAGCAAAACACAGCATCTATGGGACCGGATGTCCCAGGCTGTGTCTTACACAAGCTCCAAGAAGAACTGAACCCTCACATTAAGTCACTGTTCAAACTTAGTCTGCATACGGCGGCACACACATGGGAGAGCTAAAACCAAAAAATTTATTCCCATTTTTAGACCAGTTGAGCGTGCGTAAAGCGGAATTTTTTTTATATAACCACTTCCGAAGACAACCCAATTTTTACAAGATTGATTTTTTCTATATCATCATAAAATATTTTAATACCTTCGAAATAAAGTGTATTATGCAATTAAAAAAATGATGACATTAAAAAAGACCACAGACTAATAGTACAAATGCCTTGTTAATACATTTCTAAACATAAGAAATTTAAAGACAAAGTCCTAGAAACTGGTAGATGGTCCAGATATTCATCTAGAAAAATTCATTCACAACACTGTCCTTGAGCCCCCCCGTCAGATGGTTTCAGTAATATAAATATCCTCATGCTTTTTGTAATAATATTAATAGCATATAATCATCAACCATTTGAGAATATAATAATGAGCGCATTTAAAATATGCCCAAGGTTCTATGTCATAATTTTTTGAATGTTTCTAGGACTTTGTCTTTAAATTTCTTATGTTTAGAAATGTATTAACAAGGCATTTGTACTATTAGTCTGTGGTCTTTTAAGGTTGTCATGGTTTCTTTTAATTGCATAATGCACTTTATTTCGATAGGTTAAAGATTTTTAATATAAGACCAATTTCTTGTAAATTCGTGGTTCTGAAGAGAAGGCGGCGTTTTTTAAACCCGAAAGCGCTTACGTTCAACTGGTTCTAATTGTGGAATAAATTCGTGGTTTTAGCTCTCTCATTGTGTGCTGTCCGTATTTTCTGCAGTTCTAGTTTGGTTTTTAGTCTTACTACAGGATATGTACCCAAAGAATGGCGCACAGCTACAGTGGTCCCACTCCACAAAGGTGGTGCCACAACGGACCCCAGAAACTATCGCCCCATAAGCCTGACTAGTCTGGTCTGTAAAGCTATGGAGCGTATTATCATGGAACTCATAAACAAAGACATTGGGAGCCTCCAGACACTGGACCCTACCCAATTTGGCTTTGTTAAGGGCAGATCTTGCCTCTTAAACCTAGTTGATTTCTTTGAAACAGTTACCAAAGCCATAGATGAGGGCAAGGTAGTCCACACAGCCTACCTGGACCTTTCAAAAGCCTTCGACACAATACCCCACTTGGGCATCATAAATAAGCTTACCAGCTTAAATATCAACCCCTATATCACAAGATGGGTTGCAAACTGGCTCAGAGATAGAACCCACATGGTCAGAATCGCAGGTGCCATGTCCGAATTCAAACCAGTTGCAAGTGGTGTCCCACAGGGCTCAGTTCTGGGACCTCTCTTGTTCGGTATATACTTCTCTGAGGTTCAGGCTAACATGGGGGGATTATGGCTGACAAAGTTCGCAGATGACTGCAAACTGGGGGCCATAATTGAATCTCCAGCTGACACAAGCATCCTCCAAAAGGGTCTCACAGAGACGGATGCTTGGTGCCAGAGCCACGGCCTCAAGCTAAATGCTAAAAAGTGCATAGTCATCCCCTTTGGGAAAAACAAGGTGCCCACAAATTACCACATAGGTGGTAATCCATTAAGTACGGAAGAAGTAATTAGAGATTTGAGGACCAACATAGATAGTAATCTCTCCTTTGATAATCACATTGCCAAAGTGGTTAAAAAGACCTTCTATATAGCCCACCTTATCACGAAAGGGTTTGCATCTAGATCGAGAGGTCATTGTGTCCCTCTACTCGTCACTCATTAGGCCCATAATTGAATACAATGCCCCTTTTGGGATGTACCTTACCCGACACCTGCAGCAACTGGAGAGACCCCAAAAGTACCTCACCAAGAGGATCATGGGCTACAAACAGATGTCCTACGCAGCTCAACTAAAGAAACTCCAGCTCTACTCAGTTGCTTACTGCCTACTCAGAGGCAATCTATGCCTGACATACAAAGCCATGTCAAACCCAGTATTAATGGACATGCTCCACCTCAAAAAATCCAAGTCCCTTAGAGCTACACGCTCCAGGGACCTAAACCTCAGCACAAAAATAAATAGGACATGCTGGAGGGACAGATTCATTTCCCAGAGGCTCCCCTCACTCTGGAAAAGAATCCCAATTCATGTTAGACATAGCCCCTCCCTGACCCTCTTCAAGCAAAATCTGGACGCGTGGATGGGAAATCGCAAATTCACCCCTGGGATCTCTTCTGTGTCCCTGCTAGACAGAGGCACAGTAAACTAATCTTAAAAGGGTACCTTCTGTGACCTACTTTACAGAGGCACAGTAGGCTAATCTAATAGGGAGGCAGAAGCCAAATACACTCTGGCTAGGCTTATAAATGCCCTAGGGCAGATAGCCTAGTATCTACCTATGAACCTATGAACCTATGAACCTATGAACAAAAGATATGATGAGGCAGAGCTGACAGAAAGTGCTACTACTCAAGGCTCCTGCTAGCGACACCCCCGTGACATGTCTCTTCTGAGGGATATGACGTCAGTAACTCACAAGGATGTCACCATGTACTGACTGCAATCATCAGAGTATGCTACTGCATATCTAAAGATAAGAAATGTGTGAGTAACACAACACATGTAAGACTGCAAACTCTGGCCAGTCTGCAGATAACCCTACAGGTGAGAGTTTCCCCAACCACATAACACTGTCATGCCAGACTTTAAATCATGTAGAACAGCCATATTCACACAAACCCTGTTAAACCATTACTTCAAATGTAGAACAGCAATACTTGCATTCTGTCCCCATGTCTGGAACATCCCCCTCCTGTTTGTTGGCCTGTCTCCACAGTGTATGTTGTAAGAGGTATTTCCAACTACCCTCTGTGATACTGTTTGTCAAACACCCACATGAAGTCCTGCTCACAGTGAAGGAAAAGGGCCAACACCCACAAGAAGTGCTTAGTTATAAGAGTGTGTTTCCATGCAATTGGCTATAGGAATGATACCACAGCTGTTCCACATGCAGTTAGCAAGTGGGGGACTGCAATTCATGCACAGGCCATCAGCTGATCATGAGCATTACTTACAAAACTCAAGCTGCTGCCTATGCAAAACAGATGTACTTTTCCACATCCACCACAGAGTGAGAGATAGAGACAGAGACAAAGTAAGAAAGGAAAGGAGTAAGAGAGTAAGAGCCAAGCATGTTTGTGTATGATCCATGGGTGAAGAGTGGTATCTGGGTATTATAATGGTTGCCTATATTGTTTACTAATCCATACTGTCAGATAGTAATTGCACATGGCTGTACACATTTATGGCTGAGGATTGTCTACAGCAACCTCTGCAGTGTTTGAAAACTGTTGGCCTTGTAATGTAGACAATGGGACATATTGGTCCGCAATATAATGATGTAGCAAAACCCACACTGCAATGGATCCTGTCGTTACACAATAACCCCCACACCGGATACTGATGACACACAAACACACACTTACCAGTACTGGGTTTCAAACCCCTACTTGACTATGTATTGCTATTACAGTTTTATGCAGTTATTGCACCCGCCACAGAGCTTACATGTTAGAAAGTTGTCCAAAGGTATCTTTGGAGGTGAGTGACATCAGCAACAGTGCTAAAGGAGGGATAAGGGAAGTGTAGTACATGTGAATGTCCACAAAAGCAGGTGTCAATGAAGACATGCACACACTCTCTCAGGGAAACACACACATTATCATAGTTGGCAGGATCAGATTTAGAACTCCTACCTAACTAGTTTGCTACACTACAGTATTACACAGTGATCACAAGCGCCACAGAGCTTATATAGCTGATATATGGCCAAAGGGTTATTTCAAGGTGAATGACATCAGCAGGCATGCTAAAGTAGGGTAATGGGATGTGTAGTGATTGTGAATGGCTTCAAAATCATTAATCTCCCCACGCACACACACACACACACACACACACACACACACACACACACACACACACACACACACACACACACACACTTGCCAGTACTGAGATGCATAGGTTCATTGCTTCGCAGGTGTGTAGTAGGTAAATGGGCCTGAAGGCTGTACAAGGCTATGCAAAGGGAACACCTTGGCATCAGGCCACATGACAATGGTTTCCAGTGTGGCTCAGGGGTGTAATCCCTGGAGTGGTC
The DNA here is from genome assembly GCF_019279795.1 of Protopterus annectens. Taxonomy (NCBI): domain Eukaryota; kingdom Metazoa; phylum Chordata; order Ceratodontiformes; family Protopteridae; genus Protopterus; species Protopterus annectens. The sequence continues at coordinate 1,565,434,680 of NC_056729.1, read as the reverse complement.
CCCACAGGTGGGTATTGTATTCACCATCCACTCATCTGGGTTACTATTGTGGGTGGCCAGTGATGTGCACTGCTACCCATGTATGTGATCTATATTCCATAACATGGACAGAGTCTGGGTTGTGCACATGTCCCACATGCATGTTCTTTGACATGTGGAAGTGTACTTGAGGTCTCTAGGGCATGTTGTGTGTACAGATTGTTATCTTCTGATGTAGCATTCCTGACCTCATTTGGGGAGACCTGGCTATGGAACTGAGGTTGTGCTTGCACCTACATTGACAGCATGATACAGGTATTCAGTGGAGTTATTGGTGTCTGTCCATACAGGGCATGTGTATGAGGCATGGTATCCCCTTTGTGGGTTACATTTGCAGACTCTACGGTTGTTGCTGGCGTCCAGTGGGGAACATAGCAAAAGGACCACTGTAAGCATTTATTTGTCTACTATGGGGATGGAAAAGGGTGCCATGCCCTTTTACTTGCTGGATAACAAACACTCAGTCAGGAGATGTAAAACATCACAGTACTTTTTGATGACAGTGGCATTGGTGTAGTCAACAGGCATGTAGTCCACTGCAATCACACCGTGGTAACTATCTGTGAGGCAGTATGCAGGGAACTACCAATATAGTGGTTGTTGCCTAGCCAAGTGTGTTTGTGTATGAGACATGGGTGGAGAGTGTTCTCTGAGTGATACAAGGGTTGCCTATATTGTTCACCAATCCATAATGTCACATGTAGGGCTATGGACTGTCTACACCAGCCTCTCTGGTGTCTGACATCTGTTGTCCTTCTAAGATAGAAATTGTGACATATACTAGGTCCTCAATATAATAATTTAGCAAAACCCACCCCACAATGCATCCTGTTACTACACAATCACAGCAACCTCCACACAGGATACTGATGACACACACACTTGCCAGTACTGAGATTCAAACTTCTACCTAGCTATGTATTGCTACTACAGTGTACTGCATTTATCGCATGTGCCACGGAGCTTATAGGATGGATGTTGTCCCAAGGTACTTCTAAGGTGAGGAACATCACCAGCCCTTGTAAATACAGGCATTGGGTGATGTAGTGGGTGAGAGATCCCAAAAACAATTTTACCCTAAACACACATTTACATTTGCCAGGGGTGAGGTTCATACCTCTATCTAACAATCTTTATGGACCATTATGTTATGCATTTACCACATGCACCACTGACCTGACATGGTTTAGGGTTGGTAACAGGTACTTCTAAGGTGGATGATATCTGCAGGACTGCTAAAGCCAGGCTCTGAGATGTGTACGGGTGTAAATGGGGCCAAAATCTTTCAGGTACTCACATAAACACTTGCCACAGATGAGATTCAAACCTATACCTGTGTAGTTACTGCTACTACATTGTTCCGCATTTATGGTACATGCCACGGAGCTTATAGGGATAGAACTTGTCCACAGGGGTATTTCAAGTTGACTGACATCAGCAGACTCGCTAAAGTAGGGCAATGGGAGGTGTAGTGACTGTGAATGGTCTCAAAATCATTAATCTCTACACCCACCCAGAGTTTCACAGTTGACTTGCCTGGGATAAGAACTCCTACCTAACTAGTATGTTACACTATAGCATTACACAGTTATCGCATGCTCCATGGAGCTTATAGTGCTGGCCCTTGTCCAAAGAGGTATTTCAAGGTGACTGACATCAGCAGGCTAGCTAAAGTAGGGCAATGGGAGGTGTAGTGACTGTGAATGGCCTTAAAATCATTAATCTCTACACACACACACACACATATACACACACATACACACACACACACACATGCACGCACACACGCACACGCACACACACACACACACACTTCCACAGTTGCCATGTCTGGGATTTGAACTCCTACCTAACTAGTATGTTATACTATAGTATTGGATGGAGCAGTGGTGCAGAGGTAGCATTGTTGCCTCACAGCAAGAGGTTCTCCGGTTCGATTCTCGGCTGGGGTGCCTTCTGTGTGGAGTCTGCATGTTCTCCCTGCGTTCGTGTGGGTTTCCTCCGGGTGCTCCGGTTTCCTCCCACATTACAAAGACATGCATCTGGAGCCTTTCTCCCCAGGCCTCCGCTGAAAATTGGCTTTGTTCCAATTCAGACTTTCCCGGTTAACAAATATTAAATAAAAATGATGCAGTTATCACAAGCACCACAGAGATTATGGGGCTGAGAACTGGTCAGAGGGTTATTTCAAGGTGACTGATATCAGCATGAGTGCTAACATGGGCTATGGGAAGTGCAGTGTGTGTGTGAATAGGCCATAAACCATTCCTCTGGAAACACAACACTCAGTCACACACAACTTTACATTTGACAGGACTGGGTATACAAATGCTAGATGAATACTGATTTGTACTATCATGTTACACAGTTATTACAAGCACCACAGACACTATAGGGCTGGGGGCTACCAAAAGCAAATGTCTACAGTGATTAACATCGGCACATTATGTGATACTGGCCAATTGGATGTGTGGTGGGTAGGACACACCTCATGATGGCAATCTCTTTGTCACTGACTGCCTCTCTCTTCCCCACATCTGTGTGTGTGTGTGTATGTTTGTCCTATTATAGTGTATTGGCCTTGAATATGTGTGAGTATTCCTATCCAATGTGTGTGCAAAGCATGAATGGTGTGCAGTGTGGTGTGTGTGCATAGACATCTGCGACTTACAGATATGTATAGTCCACTGTTGTTGTCAGACATGGGCTTCATTTCTCTAAGTGTTGGAGCATGCCCAGTATGACCTTTTGTATTGGGTGTGTGAATCCATTCCAGGTAGGTTGTACTCCAGTGCAGGATTTTGTGTTCCGAACCTACAGCTAGCAACCTGTTTCTGCAGTATATCTGTAGATAGGTTGACAATATAGGGTCACAATGGGCGAAAGATAGTGGGATACTGTAACTATTGTGTCTGTGCTGCTTGTGTTACATGGTTGGTGTTAGCAGAGATATTCAGACATATGTACTGTTTTACACTGCGATGTATTATGTCATCAACTACTGACAGATATACTTATTTGCTCACAGTTATTTCCTGGGAAATACAAGATGAATGAAGCTGTGTCCAGTATTGTGGTTTGCAGCCTACATATTCTTGCACACTCATGCCATTCAGGAGGGGTAGCTGCAGACACTTGCTGATGGGTCTGTGTAAATGGTCCAGCAGCTTGGTACTGTGGTGGCTGAGGATACCCTGCTTGTACATCTATCGACATAACAGAAAAGCCATATCCCGCTGTGGCCATACCTCTCAGCTGTACAAATTCACCCAGATTACCCACAGGCAGAGCTCATATATCTTGGTCAGTTCCCTTTCACATTGTGGTTTACAAGCAGGTTTGTAGCCACCCATTACTGGATTTTCAGGCAGGGGCAGTATGGGCACACATCAGAGTTTCAGACTTCACACACTCCATGGCGTCCATGCTTCTACACCCCCCACTCTGTTATTATATCCTCTTCCTAACATTATGCGAGTGATATTTATTTATTTATTTTATTTTATTTTACATTTGTTGATCGGGCTAGTCTAGCTGGATACATGTCCATTTTCAGTAGAGGCCCGGGGAGAAAAGCTCAAAAGAGTAGAAAATCCATACATACATTTAAAAAAGTAATAGCAGTTAAAACTTACCAAGAATTAAAAAAGCAGTTGTTACAATATATATATATATTTTTTTTAATATATATAGAACTAGCAATAATAATCAATGGGTATTGTATTTGAGATACAATATCTATGTATACATGCATTATATTTATAATAACTTGGTATTTAGATTCTTAAGTCAGAAATTATTAGGTATTAAAGTAGTTGTAATTTGAAAGGAGAAAAGTTAGTCAGGGTTTGTACAGGAGCAGAGCCAGTGTGTCTTAAGAAAGAGCCTTAGATTCTTTTTAAAGAGTGGCAGTGAGATTTGTGTAGTGAGATCAGTGGGTAGTAAATTCCATAGTTTTCCTACAGAGTTAGAGTACAGGGAGTCACCTGCTGAGTGATTGGATCTTGAAGTATTAATCAGCAGTTTATTGGAGGAACGTAGGTTCTTATTGTTATTATAAGGTGTAATGATGGTAGAGAGTATAGAGGTGTTGGTGGGCTTATACAGGGCCTTGTGGACAATGGGAAGCTGTAGAAATTGAAGCTGGTTGTGAAATTCTAGCCAGTCTAGTTGTTTTAGATTCAGACGGTGATGGGTTCTGAATGGAGAGCCTGTGGCAAACCTAGCAATATTATTATAGGATGTGGCCAGTTTGTTGAGGTTGTTTTTAGGTAAATTAGTATATATAGGGGAGGCATAGAATAGGGTTGAGATTAAGTGGGTTCTGGCTGTAACAGCCCTAGCTATTGGAGTTAGAAAGGGCTTAATTCTGTAAAGGGATCCCAGTTTTTTGTTCACTAATTTTATTGTATTGTTAATGTGGGTATCAATGTTGAGGTGGTTGTCAATTGTTATTCCTAAAAGTTTAGTGGTTGGGTCGGGAGAAATGATAGTGCCATCATTTGATAAAAGTGTGAGGTGGATGGGAGTTGTTTTTCGGGTTGGAGTGAAAAGTACCAATTTAGTTTTCTTGGGGTTAAGGAGGAGACAGCGGTTTGAAAACCATTGTTCTACAGTATTGAAAGCTTTTTTGGTAAGAGATTTAAGTTCAGTTTCAGAGGTGGCTGTACAAATAATAGTACAGTCATCTGCATATTGAATGCAGGTGGCGTGTGGTATAGCTGTTTGAAGGTCATTAATATAGATGGAAAAAAGGAGTGGACCTAAAATGGAGCCCTGAGGAACACCGAGGGAGATAGGAAGATTATTAGATAGTTTATTTTTCCAAAGTACCACCTGTTGACGGTTGTCAAGGTAAGATTTAAACCAGTTCATGGCTTGGGGATCAAATGAGAGGGATTTCAGTATGTGTAAGAGAAGTTGGTGATTAACCATGTCAAAGGCTTTAGATAAATCAATGAAGACTGCAGAGGAAAGATTATTGTTGTTGCGGTTTTTGTTAATGGCGTCTGTGAAGGATAGCAGGGCAGTGGTGGTACTGTGGAAAGGTCTGAAACCATGTTGACAGTTGGCAAGCAAGTTGTGAGGGAGAAGGTGTGAAAGTAATTGCTTATGGATGCATTTTTCCATAATTTTTGCAAGGGGAGATAGCAAAGCTATTGGATGGAAGTTAGAATACTCGTTGGAGTGTCCCCCTTTATGAAATGGAATGATGTGGGACATTTTCCAGATAGATGGGATAGTTCCTTCATTTATGGTTCTGTTGATCAGAATAGAGATGGGGTAAGCTATGGCTTTAGCTCCTCTTTGCAGGAATTCTGCTGAGAGTTGGTCAGCTGATGATGTGGTAGGCTTTAATTTTAGGAGAAGGGAACAGATGAAGGAAGTAGACACTGGTTGTAAATGGAAAGGTGGAGGTAGGATAGTGGTAGAAGTTGGCAGATTTGAGGTGTCAGGAGAAAGATGGCTAGCAAGATTTTGGATAGCATCAGTGAAAAAAGAATTTAAGGCATTAGCAGTATGTGAGGGATTGTCAGGGTTAGAGCCTAGTGGGTTGGGTGTGAAAGATTGGCCTGGGTAAAGAAGTTTGTTAATGCTAGACCAGAATTTTTGTGGTGCATTGTGGTAGGTTTGCTGTGTTTGAAGGTAAAAGTTCTTTTTGTCTAATAGGATGGCTTTTTTGGTATTATTTCTGTGTTGTTTAAAGGTTTGGTGATCTGAGGGTGTTTTAGTCGTACGCCATTTTGCCAGGGATTTATTTCTGAGAAGGATTTTTTGCCTGGTATTATTGGTGAGCCAAGGTGCTGGGTTCGTTTTATATCTAACTGAGGGTGGTGGGGCGTGATGATTCAGGATTGCTAGAAATATTGTATTGAAGTATTCTATGGCTTCATTAAGTGAAAGAAATTTTAATGGTGACCAATTACATTGTTTGAGTTCAGTTTGGAAAAGTTCTGAGTTGAAATGTTTTTTTGTGCGTATTGTTCTGTATGAGAGAGGGAAAGTTAGGTTGGTCTTATCTCTGATAATATAGGTTAGTGAATGGTCACTGAGGTCATCTGGGAGGGTACCTGCTTTATATGTTTGCTGAGGATTATTTGTAAGAATCCAGTCCAAGGTACTTTCTTTGTTGTTGGTTCTATTAGTTCTGGTAGGGGAGTTAATTGCTTGTGAGAAGCCATAAAGGTTAATATGTGTGGTTGGGTGTATATTACTACAGGTCATCCAGTCTACATTGAAATCTCCTAGTACTATGGTTTCTTGTGGGAGATTGATTGAAAGCCAGTTAAGGACATTTTCAAGTGTAGAGTGATGTTATTACCTGGGGGGGAAGGTATATACAGATAATGTTTATGGACTTATGTGTGTTTATTTGAAGTTTAGTGATAAGTATTTCAGCACTATTGTTTGATGGTGGGTTAACATTTAGAGTAGTAACCTGAAGTTCTGCTTTATAGATATCTGAGAAGTATCTCTATAATTGTCCCTTCATCCCAGCGGTATTTAGGGGTTGGTCCACCACAGTTCATGCAGTAGGACATGATGGGCATGCTACTGGGATTTGTTGACATGGCCTTGCATTTGTGTTCTGTGGACTATGTTGTTAGTTGGGACACCATGATATAACATACATTGGCAGTATGGGTGAGGCAGAGGCCTTTGACAGAGGACTGTAGGGCATTTGGTAGTGATACAGGCCATCTGTAGCAGGCCAGTGCATTCTGTCACTCCTACAGTCCCAGGCTGTGAGCCACTGGATTCCCCTGGGGTGAAAGGGTAAGTGTGCAAGGTGTTAATGGCAATAGTTCCTGTCCATATTAATCCACTGTTCTGGATGCTGGCAGGGTGCTCCTTACAGCTAGGGACACACCTGCATGGGACACCTCTTCAGCATGCTGCATTCTGTGAGTATTCCCATACAGAAGTGAGGGTCATACTGTACTCATTCCCAACAGCAGGGATATGACCTGTGATAAACCTGTGACTGATGGTGGGGTGAGCTGAGTGCGTGTGTGATATGGAAGCTTCTTGCAGCTGACTCACAGATATACCTGGGACATTCCCCTTATGCTGCATTGTGTGGGCATATAGGCAGTCTCTCATTACTTCATAACTGTGCCTTTTGTGGTCTGCCAGTGATTGGCCAGACTACATCAGTATTCCATACTACACAGACAACTAATGTGCTGCTAACCTGTATGTACAATTCCAAAGGTGTGTCCATTCGACAGTTACATTTTATATACTCTGTCTAGGGTACTTCCACCTGAGTACTGTGTGTGTATGTCTGGTCCCACATTCATGGCATGTCCATCTTTCAGATGGTGACAGATATTGACATCTGAACAATGAGTATGGATGACTGCTGAATTGGGTCTTGCTGGGATGCATTGTGGTTGGCACTGCAGTTGTTAGAACATGGCCCTGTCATCGACAGTGCTGGCCATAGGCCACCAGGACACAACTCTCCATGCCTACATGCTGACCACTTCCACACAATATACAACACACAACAACCTAACACACAGAGCCCTGCATATTGTACACATGCAACAATCTATCCTGTAAATTGGGCCAGCTCAGTAATCTGTGCTCCACTGTTATTGAACCCACACGTACATGTTACTGCATTTCTACATAGGATTGCGGGGGGGGGGGGGGCACACCTGACAACTGTAAACATTTGCTATGACTGTACTGGTATTTCAGGTACTCTGTTGGCTTCCATTTCATTCTGTATTCTGACCTATCATGCAGACTAGAGGCATATCAGTAGAGTACAGATTTTAGGTTTTATTGACCTACATTTCAGTTTTAGACTTCTTACCCTTCAGAACTAACATACAACTGCCTGACCTGTTGTAGTCTGTCTGTGTAGGTCTGGAGGGGGGCTGTTCTTCATTACCAGTAATTGGAGGCCTTATCACAGCCTTTCTTTGTGGTCATCTACACCTGTCCTGCTGGCTGAGACTGTTGTTGGGTATGTGAGCCTCACTGACATGCATGTGTGTGTCCTATGGACACACATTTGGGCCACCACATGTACTGCAGTGGGATTTGTCACCTTTCTAGTACTGCCTACTTTGTGGATACCAGTATTTGTTATGGTTTTCATGCTGCCCATCCCATATAGGAGTCCACTATCTGCTGTCATCCCATTCAGCCACCCAATTCCCTTGCATGCTCACATCCATACCATAGATACAACTAGCAGAACATGCTACTCCATTCAGCTATTGATAGGAAGAGTGACTTAACTTGTGGCTGTGCCAGTATTAAGGATGGTGCTGGAGGGCTGACTATGTCAGATGCACATAGTACACACTCCCTATACATGGTAAAGCACAGGTAGTGTCATGTTTGCATCCATTTTACTGTATGTATGAGTCAGAGAGAGGTGTCATTCCCTGGGTTCCTACCATGTCAGTGTATGTGCTATACATTGCCTCTTTGCCAAAGCCTGGGCATACTGGGCATGCCTCCTTCTGCCTACATGGGCAGGCTCAGGTTGTTCCTCCTCCGAGTCACTCTGTGCCTGTGCTGGCCTTGGCAATGGTGGGGGGCTGTGTGGCCCTGCCTCGTGCTGTTCTTACTGCAGCTGTTTCCGCAGGATCATATTGTGTAGCATGGCACATACAATGAACATTTGTGTACAGGTAGCTGGAGTGTAGTGCAAGAGTCCACCGGATATGTCCAGGCACCGGAACCGTTACTTGAGCATCCCAAACACACGCTCTATTATAATTCTGGTTTGTGCGTGTGCCTTACTATGGAGTTCTTGTTCAGGTGTGTGTGCATTTCTCATGGGTGTCATCAGCCAAGGCTCCAGTGCGTAACTAGCATCCCCCACTAGGTGGCCATATGGGATGTTCCCACTGGCAAATCTCTGGTATAGCTGTGTCATATGCCAGATGTGGGAGTCATGATAGTTTCCGGGGCTGCCAGCACAGACGTTCATTATAATGCCTTGGGCATCACACACAACCTGGCAGTTGATAGCAGGGAAGCCCTTGCATTTTATGTAGACCCCATCCCATTCTCTGGGTGGTGCTTTAATGTGTATGTGCATGCAGTCTATAGCACCTACTATCTCAGGGTATTCTGCTATTTGGTGGAAGAGATGTATATTGCTGGTCAACGCCTCATGGGTGTTGTGGAAATACATGTGCTCACCAGCATGTGCTGACATGGCATCCAGGAACTGGTGGAGTACCCTGGATGCTGATGCCTGTGAGATCCCCATGATATCCCCAGCTGGCCTTTGGAAGGTACCTGTGTCTAGTATTCTTAAGCCTACACATACCTTGGTATCCACTGGGATGGGTTCCCCTCTGTTGGTTCTGTGTGTGAGGCGTGGCCAGCACAGCTCAATAATTTGCTGTAGGATGTCCCTGTCCACCCTATAGTGCTCCACTATCTCCAGCTCATGTAGCCTCTGGTAGGTTACCCTGGGTCTGTAAACTCTTCTCCTTCTCCTTCTCCTCACTGTGGGTTGGTCATCAGCATTCTCATCCTCACCACCCTCAGACTCTTCCACATATTGATGTATGAGAGCAACAGCAGCCCCTATCATTTTGTTAGTTCTGTCAGGTAAAATGTCCCTGTCTGTGTACACTGGTGGTGTAGAGTTTGTGGAAAAAAAACAGAGTGAAAGGTGTTTGAATACTATATAGTAGTGTGCTGGGCTGGGCTGGGCTACTGCCTGTGTAATTGGCTGATTCTGATACATTTCACCTGCCAGCTATGCTAGTTCTCCTTGATTGCCTTCCTACTGTTGTTTTCCCTACCCATTGCCTTCCCGTTTAAGCCCCAAGGCGCTTTGCACATACCCAGTGCTCAGATGTGAACTGAGCTGCTATTCCCTTTTTTTTTTTTTTTTTTTGGTTTAAAATCCGGTGCATGGTGTACACACTTGTTTAGGCAATGTAAATATTGCTAGGCAGCCTTATGAGGTCATCTACCTCTTATGCTTATACCATGGTGTTGCTGCATCTACACGGTTGGGTGCAAGCTAACAGTGAGGGGAAATCTGTGATTCATTATCAATCCCCTCATTTGCATAAAACTGATTGCTAATGCATGGTTACAAAACTGACATTCAGCCTTCCCCCTTAGCAACCACTATTCCATGGTATTGTTGTCTTATGCATGCCATTTACTATTATGGCAGAATGCTGATTTTGGTTTAAAAAGCTTATTTCCAACTTTTTTCCTTATTTTCGGGCCGATCCCAATTGCGCTTAAACGGCCAAAATCAGCCAAAAAAAATAAAAGTTATTTTTTATAATTTTGCAACTATTTACCATGCCAATGGCCATATATTTGGCCATTGGCATGCCTACTACATTGAATACATGCTTTCTTTGGAGCTGTCATTTCTCCCTTTTGTAATTTGCAGAAATGTATTCAGTTAGTAGCTGAATACATTTCTGCAGGTTACACTATTTCTGCACAGATGCCTGCCTGCTTCCTGGATCACTAATTCACCTCATTTGCATGGTTTTCACCTGCAAATGGGGTAATTAGAATACAGGAGCTGTGTCCATGCAGGAATAGTGTAGGAGCACTCATGCACGTCCCGGGAGCTCGTTCCTGGATCGCTCGTCGGCCATATTGCATGCAGCAGCTCTTGCACTATTCCTGCACACCGTGCAGAGCTTGCTGAATCCTGGGGAGTATTTTAACAGGAGGAGAAGTACCAACATCCTGGAAGAAAGCAGTGGTAGCTGTAATACCTAAAGAGAGCAAAGATCCATCAGACTCAGCTTCATACAGGCCCATTCAATACTAATCCACAATTATAAAGTGTTCATGTTTATAATGTCTAAAAGAATGACAAAAGTAATGCCAAATTGATAGATATGGAGCAATGTGGTGTTGTGGAGGGGAAGCAAACATTTGACAACATTAGCAGAACATTGCTGATCCAGAGGGAAGCAGAATGTAAGAAAATACCACTGTTGTTGGTGGGGCTTGGTGCAGAGAAAGCATTTGACAGAGTATGCTGGGACTTTATGAGCAGGGTAATGGAAGTATTTGCATTTTCTGAAAAAAAAATTATAAGGCTGATTAGCAGGATATATGAGGGAACGAAGGCAAAAATTAAAGTGGGTGGGGTCCTCTCTGATAATTTCTGCTGGAAACAGATGGAACCAATGGAACCAGGCAGGGGTGTCCTCTTTCCCCTTTGTTACTTTCATTATGTTTAGAACCACTGGCAAAGAAAATAAGGGACTCAGAAATTCAAGGATATAATTGGTATGGTAGTCAAGAAAAGCTGGCTCAATTTGCAGATGATATTATTTTATACCTGACAAAACCAGTAAGAGACATTACAGTGTTGTGGAACATTTTGAGACAATTTCAAATCTTTTCGGGATACAAAATGAATGAAGCTAAAACAAAGGCAATACAGGTAAATCATGTACCCACACACGAATTGGTTCAGCAATATCCATATTTATGGAGACGATAAAATTAAGTATTTAGGAGTATGGATTAAAAATTATTCTGGTGGATAGCTAATGATATGTGCAAAGAGACTAAACAAAGATAATACTAAACTGAGAAACGAGAAGCTTTGTTATATGGATAGGGACAGTAAGATACAAGCAGTCAAAATGTTTTTAGTCCCTTTAGTCTTATATCATGGTGTGGATGGCAGAAGAAATGGGGTAGGGGTTATACTAAAGGAACAATATGCCAAGAGTGTTTTAGACGTGAAGAGAGTGTCTGACAGAGTGATGTTTATGAAGCTCGAAATTGATGGTGTAATGATGAATGTTGTTAGTGCATATGCTCCACAAGTTGGGTGTGCGATGGATGAGAAAGAGAAATTTTGGAGTGAGTTGGATGAAGTTGTGGTGAGTGTACCCAAGGGTGAAAGACTAGTGATTGGAGCAGACTTTAATGGGCATGTTGGTGAAGTGAACAGAGGGGATGAGGAAGTGATGGGTAGGTATGGTGTTAAGGAGAGGAATGCAGAAGGTCAGATGATTGTGGATTTTGCGAAAAGGATGGACATGGCTGTGGTGAATACGTATTTTAAGAAGAGGGAGGAGCATAGGGTGACTTACAAGACTGGAGGAAGATGCTCACAGGTGGATTATATCCTATGTAGGAGGGCCAGTCTGAAGGAGATAGGAGACTGTAAAGTGGTGGCAGGGGAAAGTGTAGTTAAGCAGCATAGAATGGTGGTATGTAGAATGACGTTGGTGATCAAGAAGTGGAGGAGGAGTGAAAGCTGTGCCAAGGATTAAATGGTGGAAGTTAAAAAAGGGTGATTGTGAAGTGGAGTTTAGGGAAGAGTTAAGACGGGCACTGGGAGGCAGTGGAGAGTTACCGAATAGCTGGGTAACTACAGCAGAACTAGTAAGGGACTGCTAGAAAGGTGCTTGGTGTGACATCTGGACAGAGGAAGGAGGACAAGGAGACCTGGTGGTGGAATGAGGAAGTACAGGAGAGTATACAGAGGAAGAGACTGGCGAAGAAGAAGTGTGATTGTCAAAGAGATGAAGAAAGTAGACATGAGTATAAGGAGATGAGGCATGGCAAAGAGAGAGGTGGCGAAAGCTAACGATAAGGCATATGTAGAGTTGTATGAGAGATTGGGCACTAAAGAGGGAGAAAAGGACCTGTACCGATTAGCTAGACAGAGGGACAGAGCTGGGAAAGATGTGCAGCAAGTAAGGGTGATAAAGGATAGTGAGGGAAAGGTACTCACAAGAGAGGGGAGTGTGTTGAGTAGATGGAAAGAGTATTTTGAGAGGCTGATGAATGAAGAGAATGAGAGAGAGAGAAGGTTGGATGATGTGGGGATAGTGAATCAGGAAGTGAAACAGATTAGCAAGGAGGAAGTAAGGGCTGCTATGAAGAGGATGAAGAATGGAAAGGCTGTTGGCCCAGATGACTTACCAATGGAAGCATGGAGGTGCTTAGGAGAAATGGCAGTGGAATTTCTAACTAGATTGTTTAATGAAATTTTGGAAAGTCAGAGGATGCCTGAGGAGTGGAGAAAAAGTGTTTTGGTACCTATCTTTAAGAATAAGGGTGATGTGCAGAGCTGCAGTAACTACAGAGGGATAAAACTGATTAGTCACAGCTTGAAGTTATGGGAAAGAGTAGTGGAAGCAAGGTTAAGAAGGGAGGTGATGATTAGTGATCAGCAGTATGGTTTCATGCCAGGAAAGAGCACTACAGATGCAGTGTTTGCTCTCAGAGTGTTGTTGGAGAAATACAGAGAAGTTCAGAAGGAGTTGCATTGTGTCTTTGTAGACTTGGAGAAAGCATATGACAGGGTGCCTAGAGAAGAGTTGTGGTATTGTATGAGGAAGTCGGGAGTGGCAGAGAAGTATGTAAGAGTGGTACAGGATATGTACGAGGGTAGTGTGACAGTGGTGAGGACTGCAGTGGGAGTGACAGATCCGTTTAATGTGGAGGTGGGATTACATCAAGGATCAGCTCTGAGTCCTTTCTTATTTGCAGTGGTGATGAACAGGTTGACAGATGAGATCAGACAGGAGGCCCCGTGGACTATGATGTTTGCAGATGACATTGTGATCTGTAGTGAGTAGGAATCAGGTTGAGGAGACTCTGGAGAGGTGGAGATATGCTCTAGAGAGCAGAGGAATGAAGGTCAGCAGGGCTAAGACAGAATATATGTGTGTAAATGAGAGGGAGGGTAGAGGAATGGTGAGGATGCAGGGAGTAGAGTTGGTAAAGGTGGATGAGTTTAAGTACTTGGGATCAACAGTTCAGAGTAGAGGTGAAGAAGAGAGTACAGGCAGGGTGGAATGGGTGGAGAAGAGTGTCAGGAGTGATTTGTGACAGACGGGTACCAGTAAGAGTGAAAGGGAAGGTCTACAAGAGGGTAGTGAGACCAGCTATGTTATATGGGTTGGAGACAGTGGCATTGACAAAAAGGCAGGAGTCAGAGCTGGATGTGGCAGAGTTAAAGATGTTAAGATTTGCACTCGGTGTGACTAGGATGGATAGGATTAGGAATCAGTATATTAGAGGGTCAGCTCATGTTGGACAGTTTGGAGACAAAGCAAGAGAGACGAGATTGCATTGGTTTGGACATGTGCTGAGGCGGCATGATGGGTATATTGGGAAAAAGATGCTAAGGATGGAGCTGCCAGGTAAGAGGAATACCTAAGATAAGGTTTATGGACGTGGTGAGAGAGGACATGTAGGTGGTTGGTGTGGCAGAGCAAGATGCAGAGGATAGGAAGAAATGGAAAGAGATGATCCACTGTGGCGACCCCTAACGGGAAAAGCCGAAAGAGAATGATGATGAGTCTTATACACGTCAGGCATATTTTCATTAAAGGAAAAGCTGTGGACAGCAATTAATAAAGAGCTGAACAAACTTATCTGAGAGGGAAAGATGGCAAGAGTCAAGTGGTATAAGATGATTCTTCAAGTAGAACAGGGTGGATTGGGATTACCTGATTTGAAAGGATATTTCAGAGCTACAAAGTAAAGGCTCCTATACATAGCAGAAGCAGAAAAGTATAATTCAAATTGGAAAGGGATGATGTTGAAACGGGGAAGCTCAAGAAACAATGAGAGACTGGGATTTTGGATGCAGACCTTTCAGGAGAATAACAATAATCATACAGAATATTATATCCATAAAGTAGCAGAAAGTATTCTAAGAAATAAGCCAACGTGGGAGTGGAGAAAGGAGATTCTGCCAATAGGGATGACTGCAAGTAGGGATATAGACAATAGGCAAGAGGGGGCTGGAATTTATTGGAGAAAACTGGCATAGGAACCAATGTATTGGGAGCAAATAACTAGAGAGGAAAGAGGCCAAGAATTTATTTGGACTGCAGTTTAGAGATTGCCTTCCCTGTCAAGAACTGATATCAGAATATAGGCAGAGAGAAAGAAATAGGGGCATCCTAAATGAAAGACCAGCACTGGTGGAGTTTTTAGTAGAATCTAGAACATAAGTTGCCATTAAAAAGGAATAATTAGTAGAGCATATAAAATATTGCATGTTATGTATAAGAATCAATCAAAGGAGGTGATAAGCAATTCACAAAGAAACTATGGGAGGATATATGCATGTCTCCCAAATATGCAACAAAATCTAGAAGATTTAGGATTTTTGCTTGGAAATGTTTACATAGATATGTTTTACCCCAAGTAGACTCCAGAGAATTTTTCCTCAGGTAGACAGCAAATGTTGGAGGTGTGATAGGGAAGAAGGGTACTTAGGAACATATTTTCTGGGAGTGCAGTGTGTTTGGAAACTTTAAGGATTCCATGCATGATGCAAGGTCAGAGATGCTGGGTGGGTGGATTGGTGTGACGAGGGGAATGCTTTTTCTGAGCTGTGATACAGAATCAGAATTGCCTAGATATGACAAGGCCTTGCTGTGTTTGATTATGGTGGCTGCCAAAAAAGCAATTACTAGAAAATAGAAATCAAAATCTAAACCACGTAATGGAAATTAGTATCTAAACCAACTATATTAGAAGAAGTGAATATAGTAACAGAGATAAAACAACTGGAATTGAGATCTTTAGAAAAGGGTAGGAGCAAACTACATAGGGGAAAAATGGGAGCTGTGGGAATAATACATACAGGCGAGGAATGATGTTTAAAGAAGGCGGGACTTAAATGAGCTATGTAATGTTTGACAGAAAATGATTAGGTAGATTATTAAGTGATGTATAATGTTTGTAACTGGGAGTGTCAGTGTGTCAATATGGTTTGTGATGTAAAATGCTTGCAACTAGGATTGTGTCTGTGTGGTTTGTTTTCATTTATATAAATATATGATTGCTTATGTCGTAAGTGATGTTTTGATAAAGATGTTTCTTGTTTAAAAAGGGACAGGAATTCAATAATTTATTTAATGGTGCTTAGGTTATGCTTAGGTTATATGATATATAGAAATATATGTGAAGTATAATGTTTAACACTGTATTATTACTTTTGTATAAATGTACATTTGCCTATGTCACAAGTAATAATTCAATAACGGTGTTTAAAAAAAGTTTAACTGAAATGTTCTTATTAGATTTAAACCTAAGCAGTAAAGACATTGCAGAGAACTGGGAATAACTGTAAATTGAAGATAAGACATGTGGTCACAATGAAAGCGAATAAACTATGGAATAACAGTCACAATAGGTACATAGATGACATGAATAAGTAAGAAGAAATTTAAAGAAACAAAAAATAATGGGATACAACAGTTTGAAGAGCAACTGAAAAAAGCTAAAATGTCTATGCAATAGTATTTAGAAAACATGAATGAACATAGGGTAATGGTTTTAAAACTATTCCATTTTGATAATAACCCTACAGCAATAAAATTGATGTCTCAATGTCTGAGGCAGCAAAAGGTCGAAAGGATGGTAACTAAAATCAGAAATCGTGAGAATGGCAGGCCAGAAGTGAACCCAGAAAAATTATGTCTGGAATGGTGAGTTATTACAGTAAACTGTATAAACCAAGGTGCAGAGGTTGAAAGTAACACACAGGAAATGGCAACATATTTCATCCAACCGGCTGAAGAACAGGACACATGAATAAGCAAGATGAATCCAGAGCCAGTAACATGGACAACATTAATATTTAATATCTACAGAGGAGCTCATGTTAAGGTGAAGTGTGGTAGTGAGCCATATAAAGCATTTAGATTTACAACAGGAACTATACAGGGGTATCCACTTTCACCAGTACTGTTTGGTTTATATTTAGAGACATTAGCCGGGGATATAATACACAAACATATCTAGATATAAATGGTGAAAAACTAACAAGAAAATAGCCCTTTTTTGCAGATGATATAACAATTTATGTTACCAGTCCAGAACACAAAATAAAAATTATATTTGATGAATTGAAATACTGTACTAGTATAGCAGGATATAACGTAAATGAAGCATGTGGGGTCATGACAGGATGAGATCCTTGACAATTTGGCTGAAACAGGACATTGAACAATCAGATATGGAAATACTGGAAGGAAATATTCCAAATATTATAATTAAGACTATGAAAACTGTAATTTATTGACACTGATAAGAGATAGAAGTGAATAAGATGTTTTTGTCTCCACTGGTTCTTTATGATGACCAGGCTTATACATATTAACTAGACCGGATATAGATGAATATGAAAAAGGAAACTTAGGAGGTTACTTTGGAATAAGAAAAGAAAAAGTGTGCAATGGGGAAAAAGACTAACACTGACAAATTACGTAGTTATTGGTTTTTATTGGTCATGTGATTATCGGATGTAGTTATTCAGCTGATGAAGTCTGGTTATTAAGTTCTGATTTATTGTGGTGGACAAAAGCTTTAAATTAATTAACGTTTTTGTTGACTATCCTGTGAATTAGATTATTCCTGGTTCTGCACAAGAATATCTGGTGGTTTTGTAGTTTTCATTTGGTACTCTAGACCCAGCTTTTGTGTTTTTGTTTAATACTGAGAAAGGGAAACAATGATTTTGGGTTTTCAGAGTTGGAGGTATACTGCAAGGCCAAGCAATGTACTACATGTCCAAACAGAAGCTCATGATAGACATAATGCCCAAGGAGTGAACAGGATATGTGGGTATTTGGACAGATCTAGGATGCTAATATAAAGAACATTAAATACAACATTATACATACATAAAAGTATTAAGCAGGTCTTTATGCTAAAAGAAGGTAAAGTCTAGAAAACAGAATAATATTAATAAGTTATACTACACATAATAATAAGAAAGACACAACAGAGAATGCTATGAGCATTTGCAGAAGAAAGGACCATGGAAGGTTTGGGGATCAGATGATAAAAGAAGATGAGCTAATAAAATAGGTTGAAGCTAAACAAATTTTCAGGTTGTTGAACTCAGATCAAATGGTATATACATGCCTAATATTAGAGCTCAAGAAAGATATGCAGAGTTTTGAAAATACTTTTTAAACCAAGAAACGCTGATTTTATAATTCAGGCTAGAACAGAAATAGCAGATTGGAAAATAACAACTAGATCATGCACTGCAATATTAAATTTGAGAAAAAAATATAGTACAAAGGTAAATATAGCAAGGAATGGACGATTAAATAAAGATAATACAGATGAGCAGTGCAGGGAAATATGTCTTAATCCTAGATATGCAACTAATTCAAGAAAATCTAGAATTTTTACATGGAAATGTTTATACAAATAGTTGTATACATCTACAAGATTTGAAAAAAAAATGTCCCTGCAAACAACCAGTATATGTTGATGTAATGGTTTACAAATAGTGCCAAAATATCCAGTGCATCATGCATAAGGATCACACAGTTTTTACAAGGAAGATGTTATTAATTCTAATAAATTATTTACACTGCACAAAAATGCAGTAGATTAAAGGAAGTGAAGGAAAAGCTGAGTCAGCAGGGTTCTGAAGCACCTTGTTTATTGACATTTTCAGTGCAAGCTTGGACAGAAAAGCTCCAAAGTATTACAAAAACATTTTAAGAACAATAATTGTCCAAGCTTCAAAAACAATGGAAAAGCATCTACAGTTTAAATGATTATATCAAACTAGACATAATGTGTTAAATCAGATAAAAATAATATGGCAGTTTAATATTCAGAGAAATTTTAGCCAGTCTACAAAAATTTAAAGTAAGTTAGTATAATACAAACAGGAATTGCAATGTGAAATGAGAGAAATAACAAGGTTATGGCATATTTAGATTAAGAGTAAGGGAGGGAGAGAAACTGATTGATATTAGGAAGTTGGTAGAGAAGGAATAAGGTGGTATAAAATATGAATAGTTACTTGTTTATTAGGAATATGATTTTATACTGAGGATGAGGAAGAACAGACAAATTTTGGCTAGAAAGTTTTTAGAATTATTTTAAATGACTGACATGAGGGCATTGAGACAATAGAATTAGATAAGGAGTTCCATGCCTTATAGTTGTGTAAAATGGTATTTAGTGTCAGACAAGCAGATAGATGGTGGATAATTTTCTAGAAGGCAAGAAGATGTGTATAAGTTAGCTGATGTGGTAGTTCTAAGCAATTTAGGCTGTTTAGTTCTATGCAGTCTTGGGTTCTGACAAGGGTGTTTGCTGTAAATGTTGTCACTTTCTTATATCATTGTTCAAATTTTGCTTTTTGTGATACCTGGAGTTTAGTAAGGTTGGAATGCCATAAAGTAATGAGGAGAGGAGGTAAGAAGTGGCAAATGTAGTTGTAGTTGCATTGCTAAGAAGGTTTTTGGCTCTGTAAAGCATCCACAGTTTTGGGGATTTTTTAAATGCACTTTTGTATAAGCAGGTTGAATTTAAGATTATCATCCTCTAGCATCCCTAATAATTTAAAACGAGAAGTAACTTCAGTGTTTTTATTATTGAGAGAATATTTTAAATTCAGTTTTTCATGAGAGAGTGATTTGGTGAAAACAAGAACTTATTTTTGCAGATGGCATAGTAGATTTTGAGTATTTATTTGGACATGTGCCAGGTTGTCTGATGTGCAGGCTTGCTGCGTGGATGTTGGATTCTATTACCATCTGATATACCAAACTCATAAGTACACTTTTTTTGCAACTCAGTTTACACTGTACTGTATTTGTATATTTGCCTTATTGTTTCTGTCCTTTGTTGACTGCAATGTTTGTTTGTCATGGTAGCTCTGTAGCTAGTTTCAGGTGGGGGTTGTTGAGTCAGCCCATCTTAGGTGTAAGCCATTGCCCGAGGTGTATTTTCTATGTTGCACTTCTAGTACAGACTTCGTTTCTGTGAATTTGTGTAGAGCTGATATAGCAGAGCTAAAATTCCTGGCTGTGTTGGATTCTATTACCATCTGATATACCAAATTAATAAGTACACTTTTTGCAACTCAATTTGCACTGTACTGTATTTATATATTTGTGTTATTGTTTCTGCCCTTTGTTGTCTGCACTGTTTGTTTTTGCCACCCTCCCTCCCAAGTGTTGTTGTAGTCTTAAAGGGACAATCCCAGTGTTTCTTTGTTTACATTCTGCAATGTTTACCTTGAGCAGTGTGTAATTCTCAGCATGCTCGTGACTTGTCTGTGTAGGGTAGGGGGGGTTACCTACAGGAGGTTTAACCCTTTTAATCACAGCCCTTTTTTCCTGACCTACTCACAACACCATTTAGGTTGAGCCATTCACTATTTTAGCTTGTGGCTTGTTATTTTCAAAGAAAGGTATCTTCTAAGTGTTTTTAATGACCTGCCTTCGTCTAACTTCTAGTTTCTGTGGAAAGGATTAGTAAACAAAGTTATTCAGTCTTTTTTGAGATGTTAATTAGCTTAGCCAATGGCTTTTGTCTTCACCAAACAATAGTACTTCATGAATTTTTTTACCTGCTGCTTCTTCTTCTTCTTTCGGCTGCTCCCGTTAGGGGTCGCCACAGCAGATCAACTGTTTCCATTTCTTCCTGTCCTCTGCATCTTGCTCTGTCACACCAACCACCTGCATGTCCTCTCTCACCACATCCATAAACCTTATCTTAGGCCTCCCTCTTTTCCTGTTACCTGGCAGCTTCATCCTTAGCATCTTTTTCCCAATATACTCTGCATCCCTCCTTAGCACATGTCCAAACCAACATAATCTTGCCTCTCTGGCTTTGTCTCTAAACCTTCCAACCTGGGCTGTCCATCTAATATACTTATTCCTAATCCTGTTCATCCTCGTCACATCCAGTGCAAATCTTAACATCTTCAACTCTGCCACGTCAAGCTCTGACTGCTGTCTTTTTGTCAATGCCACTGTCTCCAACCCATATAACATAGCTGGTCTCACTACCCTCTTGTAGACCTTCCCTTTCACTCTTACTGGTACTCGTCTGTCACAAATCACTCCTGACACTCTTCTCCATCCACTCCATCCTGCCTGTACTCTCTTCTTCACCTCTCTTCCACACTCACCATTACTCTGTACTGTTGATCCCAAGTACTTAAACTCATCCACCTTCGCCACCTCTACTCCCTGCATCCTCACCATTCCTCTACCCTCCCTCTCATTCATACACATATATTCTGTCTTAGTCCTGCTGACCTTCATTCCTCTTCTCTCTAGAGCATATCTCCACCTCTCCAGGGTCTCCTCCACCTGTTCCCACTATAGATCAAGTGCATCTGCAAACATCATAGTCCACGGGGACTCCTGTCTGATCTCGTCTGTCAACCTGTACATCACCATTGCAAATAAGAAATGGCTCAGTGCTGATTCTTAATGTAATCCCACCTCCACCTTAAACACATCAGTCACTCCTACTGCAGACCTCACCGCTGTCACACTACCCTCGTACATATCCTGTACCACTCTTACATACTTCTCTGACACTCCCGACTTCCTCATACAATACCACAACTCCTCTCTAGGCACTCTGCCATATGCTTTCATTAAATCCACAAAGACACAATGCAACTCCTTCTGACCTTCTCTGTACTTCTCCATCAACACTCTCAGACAAACATTGCATCTGTAGTGCTCTTTCCTGGCATGAAACCATACTGCTGATCACTAATCATCACCTCCCTTCTTAACCTAGCTTCCACTACTCTTTCCCATAACTTCATGCTGTGAATGATCAGTTTAATCCCTCTGTAGTTACTACAGCTCTGTGCATCACCCTTATTCTTAAAAATCGGTACCAAAACACTTTTTCTCCATTCCTCAGGCATCTTCTCACTTTCCAAGATTTCATTAAACAATCTAGTTAAAAACTCCACTGCCGTTTCACCTAAACACCTCCATGCTTCCACAGGTATGTCATCTGGACCAACAGCCTTTCCATTCTTCATCATCTTCATAGCTATCTTTACTTCCTCCTTGCTAATCCACTGCACTTCATGATTCACTATCCCTGCATCATGCAACCTTCTCTCTCTCATTCTCTTCATTCATCAACCCCTCAAAGTACTCTTTCCATCTGCTCAACACACACTCCTCTCTTGTATGTTTCCCTCATTGTCCTTTATCACCCTTACCTGGTGCACATCTTTACTAGCTCTGCCCCTCTGTCTAGCCAATCGGTACAGGTCCTTTTCTCCCTCCTTAGTGTCCAACCTTTTATACAACTCTTCATACGCCTTATCCTTAGCCTTTGCCACCTCTCTCTTTGCCATGCACCTCATCTCCTTATACTCTTGTCTACTTTCTTCATCTCTTTGACAATCCCAATTCTTCTTTGCCAACCTCTTTCTCTGCATACTCTCCTGTACTTCTTCATTCCACCACCAGGTCTCCTTGTCCTCCTTCCTCTTTCCAGATGTCACACCAAGCACCTTTCTAGCCATCTCTCTTACTAGCTCTACTGTAGTTACCCAGCTATTCGGTAACTCTTCACTGCCACCCAGTGCCTGTCTTAACTCTTCCCTGAACATCACCTCACAATTACCCTTTTTCAATTTCCACCATTTGATCCTTGGTGCTGCCCTCACACTCATCCTCCTCTTCTTCATCACCAATGTCATCCTACAAACCACCATCCTATGCTGCCTAACTACACTTTCCCCTGCCACCACTTTACAGTCTCCAATCTCCTTCAGACTAGCCCTTTTACATAAGATATAAGCCACCTGTGTGCATCTTCCTCCACTCTTGTATGTCACCCTATGCTCCTCCCTCTTGTTACGTATTCATCACAGCCATGTCCATCCTTTTTGCAAAATCCACTATTATCTGACCTTCTGCATTCCTTTGCCTAACAGCATACCTACCCATCACTTCCTCATCCCCTCTGTTCCTTTCACCAACATGCCCATTGAAATCTGCTCCAATCACCAGTCTCTCACCCTTGGGTACAGTCGTCACCTTGCTACTTCTGTAGAAAGCATGTGTGATTTAACTCACAAACATTAGTACATGGAGTTCTCTGTTCCTTGCATTTCATGTTATTTGATGCCTACTTTGGAATCCATGTTGAATGCATTTTGTAGTACAGGCAATGCATCTTGCTAAATTACTGGATTTGTTCATTGTCAGTTTCTTCTACTCTATGTATTTTAACAATCTGTACAGTTTTTCCAATTCAAAATGAGAATGAAAGCATTTTATAATGTGTCTGGTACTACCGTTCTCCAAAGAAGTATTATACAATTTTTTTTCTGTTACTTTCACTTGACCTATTATTTTTTTCATGCTGAGTTCTGCATTTGCAAGTATAGCTGCAGCCTGTTGTTTCATTAGTTTAGTTATTAGTCCTACAGACTGTGATCCAAATTTCTATACTGGCAGAGATGATACAGCCAAATGACAACATTGCTACTTTATTTGAGCTGTATTATGTACCTCCCTTTCATATCACCGCAGTAAAATAATGAAAGCTAAATGCAATATTTTCTTCAGTACCTGCTCTTGACTGACTCCTCTACTTGTTTTTCAACAGTTTCAAACAGTGAGATTCCATGAGTGATGCTTTCGTACCTTGCATTGCATGTCTGCAGCTGATTTTTGATGCTACTGTCTGCAGCTTTATCACCATTCTGTTATGCATCACTGCCTTTCATTTTGTACTGATCAAGATTCACTGTTTCTTGACTACCTTACCAATTATATCCTTGCGTTTCTGAGTCCCTTACTTTCTTTGCCAATGGTTCTAAATATAATGCAAATAGCAAAGGGGAGAGAAGACACCCCTGCCTGGTTCCTCTTCTCAAGCAGTGATTATCAGAGTGGACCCCTGGCCACTTTAGTTTTCACCTCCAAGCCCTCATATATCCTCCTAATCAACCTTATAATTTTATCATGGAATGAAAATGCTTCTATTGCTCTGCTCCTAAAATCCCAGCCTAGTCGCTCAAATGTTTTCTCTGCATCAAGTCCAACAGCAGTGGTATTTTCTTATATTCTGCTAATGTTCTGTTAATGTTGTCAAAAGTTTGCCTCCCCTCCACAAAACCACACTGATCCATATCCATCAATTTTCGGCATCACTTTTGCAATTCTTTTAGTTATTGTAGACATAAACACTTTATAATCATAGTTCAGTATTGAAATGGGCCTATATAAACTGGATCTGATGAATCTTTGCCCTCTTTAGATATTACAGCCACCACCGCTTTCTTCCAGGATGTTGGTACTTCTCCTCTTAAAATACTGTTAAACAAAACCTTCCAGATCTTTGTCAGTTTTGTCCCTTATAACATCTAAACTTCCACAGGAATACCATGTATTCCTTGGGACTTTCCTGTAGCTTGGTTATACATCACCATTGTTATCTCATCTCCTCCTATCCTAACTGCTCACCTCTTACTTACCTATGAATTGGAGAAGATGCCTGGATAATGAATCCAGTGTGAGACTAGGATAAAAATGTCACCCTTAATGACCATCACCTACAATTTAACTAAAGCTATTTACCTAAACCTATTTATTTTCATATATAGGCCTCATAAAAGAGCTGGTATAAACCTCTATTCTTTCTCCATTGCTTAACAATGGAACACCCTACCCCTAAATATCACAACTTTAGACTCCTTAAGGGCCTTCAAACTCACCCTAAAAAAATACCTTCACAACACACACATCTGTCTCTGTTCCTCTCCCAAAGACTAACATACTTCTTTTCCTGTATCTTCATCCTAAGTATATTACTACCTGTCTCCCCATACTTTCTCCCTCCTCTTACTACCTCCCCACCATCCTTGGTGTCAAACTCCTCCCTTAACCCTCTACCTAGTTTCTTTGTACCTTTCTCCCCTAACTGATGACCTATTATCTCTCATCTCCACCAGCACCTACATCTCAAACTACATCTTTCCTATTTTTCACATTCTCCTTACCTTACCGCTAAACACCTCTCATACTCCTTATCTAGCCTCTATACATCTCTCTGCTGTAACCTACCTAGTCTCTAAACATTTCTCTCCTCTCTAGTCTACTATTCCTTGCCTACCCTCTCTACATCTAATCTCTCTCTATCACTGTATCCTCTCTCCCTCCATCTTAGTAATCCTAAACAGAAAGCTATACCCCCTCACACTCTATAAACATACAACAACTTTCCCTACATGACTTCATCTATCTTCTTACTGTTCACTTTATCATGTATCCCTGACAGATTCTAAACCTAAATTAATACTCTTTCATAGATAAGCTTTACCATGTCTATTTATCTTACATAATACTTTAAGACATATTGTACAATTTCTAATTTTTGATTGTAATATGCTATACCAAACTGAATGTGTAATGTCTGTTTATCTTATGTAATAACGCTTTTACTGTATGTGTAATGTACACTGCATATTGTTACAAATTCTGTACTTTATGTGGCACTTTTATCCCTGGGCCTCCACTGAAAATGGGTTTACGACCCAGTCGGACTTCCCCAGTCAACAAATGTCAATAAATACATTTTCCTAAGGCTCTCCCAACTCATGCTGCATGTGAAAAAAAAAGTATATTGTAAGCCAACAATGATGCTTTGTGTACTGAGAGGTGGTCAGACATGCCACACTGCCAAAAAATCATTCATTATTTCTTCAGTTACCCACTTAGCCTCATTGCAGATGGCATAGTAGATTTTGAGCTTATCCTGAACAGGGTTCAAATGAACTGCCAGGCACATGGATAAACAATACAGTAAGAGCAAGTGAAGAAGTGTAATTTCACTGCACATTATGTCATTGGACGTGGGCGGAAATGCAGTATCAAATTTCACAGGCAGATTGTACAGATTCAGATAAAGTGCCGCCATTTAGAACTGAACTGGGGACATAAGTAATGCAAGGTTGTAATGTTGATTATTTCATGACTGTGCTATTTTGAATATAAATTAGCATGTATCTAATATGAATGGTTTTCCAGAATAAGCTTTGTAAAATAGTGTTTTCATTCATAATCCCATGACACAGGTACAGGATAGTCAATAAGTGATTTAAAGCAGGCTTTAGCACTTCATTGATGCCAAATTAAACATTTCCTCCAGTGATCCATTTAGCAGTTTGTCCTTGTCTGCAGAAGCACTTCGCTGACACGAAATGAAATATTTCCCCAGTGATGCCTTGAGTCATTTGTCCATGTCTCCATAAGCAGTTAACTGTCATCAAATGGAACACTTCCCCCAATAATCCCGGGACAAGCACTTTTACTAAGATCAAATGAACCACTTCTCCCAAATACACATTCAGTAGTTTGTCCATGTAGGGCCAAGCACTTCACAAACATCAAATGAAATATTTCCCCCAGCGATCCATTTCATAGTTTGTCCGTGCCTGCAAAAGCACTTCACTGACACTAAATGAAACATTTCCCCCAACGATCCCCTCAGTAGTTTGCACATGCCTGCACAAGAACTTCACTGACACCAAATGGAACATTTCCCTCAATGATCGCTTCAGTACTTTCTCCATATGCGTCCATGCACTTCACTGACACCAAAAGGAACATCTACCCAAAACAATTCCTTCAGTAAGTTGTCTGTGTCTGAACAAGCATATCGCTAACACCAAATGAAACATTTCCCCCCAACGACATCTGTGATGACAGAGTGAAAAATCTCCTCAAATGAACTCCTCTGTAGTTGGTCCATTATTGCTGAAGTCATTCACTGGCACCAAATAAAACATTTCCTCCAACGATTATTTCAGTAGTATGTGCATGTCTGTGCAACCACTTTTACTGACACCAAAAGAAACATTTTCCCCTACGACTCTTTTAAGTAGTTTGTCCATATCTGCACAAGTATTTCACTAACACCAAATCAAACTTTTCCCCCAGTGAGCCTTTCAGTACTTTTTCCATGTAGGTACAAGATCTTCTTTAACACCAAATGGAACATTCCCACCCAATGATCCCTTCAGTAGTTTCTCCATGTATGCACAAGCACTTCACAGACACCAAATAAAACATTTCCCCCATGATCCCTGCACAAGCACTTCACTAATGCCAAATGAAACATTTCCCTCAAAGACACCTTCAGTAGTTTATCCATGTCATCCCAAGCACTTCACTGACATCAAATGAAAAACTTCCCCCAACGAACCCTTTAGCTAAGAGGTCGAGAGGAATGCAAACCTCTAAACTGCTGCTGCCACTGCTGGATCAATCTCACCCCCCCCCTCACCCACCCACTCCGAAACACAGTTGTGGATCAGAACATGCGTGCTAACACAAATCCTGCTATTCAAGCAACTTTGCAATTTCTATCTTGAGCTAAGAGGTCAAGAGGTATGCAAACCTCTTAACTGCTGCTGCCACTGCTCAATTGCTTTCACTCTTCACATTTCTATACACACACACTTTTTTATTTATTTTTTTTACTTTTACACTTTCTAACAAAAGATGTTCTGTAGTCCTATCTCACCTTCATTCTTAAATATGGGTTTGCAGCCGATCCTCGGCTTCAACTCAGCCAATTACAAAGCTCGAAGTTTCTCAGTTGGCTTGTGGCAAGGTAGGTATCCCATACTGTAATAGTAATAATCCCCAGATCTTGTTTACCGTGTCTACGAGTTCAGAAGTGCTTCTTTCTTGGCCATGGCTAAGTTGGATATTTTCATTATTATTATTGTTCTTACTGATATTTTTCCATATAGTATTAGTTTAGTTTACATAGCTTAGTCGTAGTTATTATAGGTAGTAAATAGTAGTGTGTTTTTGCTATTTTCTGAAGTTATTGTTGAGATCTTGTTGGCCATTGCTTCCACAGGCCCGTTTTGTTCTCTGATTGGTATCCCTTCCTGTGTGCTAGTTTTTGAGATAGTTATTCCTATTAGCGCAGGTCCGTGTTTTGTGTTAGGACCCTTTTTTTCTAGTATTGTATTTCACTAGAACAGTAATCATGTGCAGTGTTGTTTACTATTCTTATTAGCTAGTAATTAGCCTGTTGTTTAAAATTACAATTTGTAGTAGCCTTTCTTCTTGACTTAGCTTCTTTCCTGTTTTACAGCTAGGTCCGTTTAAGTTAGAGGACCTAGTCCTCTGTTTCTGCTTGTCTTGTGTGTTATCTTTAGCAGGGCTAGGCTCATTTAAGTTAGAAGACCTAGTCATCGGTTGTGTTTTCTTGTGTGCAGTGATTCTTGCAGGACTAGGCCCATTTAAGTTAGAGGACCTTGTCCTCTCCTTTCTGCTTTCCCCAATATTCTGTTTGTGTGAAGCATGTCTAAGGAGTCTAAGGATCATAAACCTACAGGTGTTAAAAAGTGTCTTAAATGCTCCCAAAAAATGTCAATAACTGACAGACATAGTAACTGTGTTTACTGTCTCAGTGCCATACATCTTCAGGAAACAAGTTTTTTCTGTCACTCTTTCAGCTCTCGCGTTCTCCAAGAAAGGAAGAACAAACTAATCCTGAAAGGTCTCCTTAAGTCTTCCTTTGAGGAGGATTTAGCCAACTCTTCATCCTCACACTCCAAGTGTTCTTCTTCAAACAAAAAGAAGGTCAAGTCGGCCAAGAGACATTCTCCTGCACCAACTATTTTATCTGGACCTACTCAAAAAGTATTGAAATTGGACAAGCCTTCTACCTCTTCGGCTCCACTGCCCTTGGAGCCAGTCGAGGTTATCGATATCGACACTCCAGTGTCAACCCCAAGTTTTTCAGAGCTGACCACTGAGAATTTACCTCGGAGCTGGTCCAAAGAGTTATTGCCGGTCTCCCCAACTTTAAGATCTCCTATATTGCAGAGATCTAGGTCGTCTACCTTATCGTCCAGATCCTCCAAGAGCCTTTCTGAAGAGAATGTAGAGAGAGTAGTGCTTAGACTCTTGAAGTCGTCGGCATTACCAAAATTGTTGCTGGCTCCAACCCAGTCGGTTCCAGAGCCATCTAAGACTATATTCCCTGTTACTATTCCTCCTCTGAGCCATGTTGGTCCTTCGGAGCCAGAGCTATTGGTGCCACCTGTTGTGGAACCCTCAGTTCCAGCACCTCTTGTGTCTGTCTCGGAGCCGAGTTCCACTCTGACACCTTCGGCGCTGTCCTTGATGTCTAGGATCTGAAGCTCACCTGTCGGCCCCGACAGGGACACTTGGACCCAAACTTCTTCGGTTCCGAGCCTACCTCTCAGTACGTCAGCTAGGCTGAGCTCAGATCCTACATCCATCTCGGAGCCGATTGCTTTGGAGCCAAGGGCTACTTCCATTTCCTCAGAACTGGGACTGTCCTCGGAGCCAGAGAGATCTGCATTCCAGATGATGAGGAGCATGCTGTCTAGGTTGTCAGCTCTGCACAAGGGTACCAATGCTCTTTCCCTTCTAGCTCCAACCTCTGTCTCAGTACCATCTCTCTCTCTCTCTTGCCAGCACAGACCCACAGCCTCAGGAGCCCCCATTGGGTGGCCCCCAGTCTTCCGAGACCTCCCCAGAATACCCTTCTGAGGAGCCCCCTCAGAAGAGAACTTGCAAGAGGAAGCATGTAGACTCCGTGGATGAGTCCATCACCTTGGACTCTGACCTCAAGGAGTCATACGGGTCCCCTAGGTCATCCTCTGATGATATCTCCTTTGTAGATATCTTAGAGATCCTGAAACAGAGAGGCGGCTAGCCCACTGTCACCCCTTCTGATGAGGAGTCAGTGTACCTAAAGGTTTTCGGGTCTCAACCTTCAGCCTCTTGGGTGTCTCCACCTTTTGATGAGCTCCTGGACCTAGTTAGTCAAAAGGTGTGGGAAACTCCTGATGCCTTGGAACCAGTCCCCAGAAGGCCCAACAAATTTCTTTCAGCCCCCAAAGATAAAGATTTTTTGACCAGAGGTGTGCCTGTAGATGCCATGGTGGTGGCGGCAGCCACAAAGAAGGAACTAGTGGAGACTTCTTCATCTGTCCATCCACCAAACAAGGAATCTCGAATGATGGATAGATACAGGAAGTGTATCTTCTCTTCAGTGGCATTTATACTCAGATCGCTGAATTACCTCACTCATTTTACTAGGCTTCAAAGAGATCTCCTAAAGGAGCTAGGAGATACTCTCCAAGGTACATCAACTGAAGGAGTCCCTGAGAAAGTTACTGCTCAGGTGTCCACCTTAAACTCCATTGTTAACTCTTCCATGAGGGTGAAATCCTATGCAGCAGATGGAGTGAGTAGGACAGCGGATTCAGGAATTTCCCTTAGGAGACACTCTTGGATGCATTTATGTAACTTTGTGGAGCCCTTCAAATCTGCTTTTACCAATGCCCCCTTTGACGGTTCCTCTTTGTTTGGACCAAAGGTAAAAGATACACTCACCAGGTGCAAGCAGGAAGGGAAAACTCTCTTTGCCATGGGAGTACATTTTTCCGTCCCTTCTAGACCATACCCCAAGGGTCAGAGAGGTGAGAAAATGTGGTTCAAGAAATCCCAGAGATTTTCCCCAGATGCACAGGGTGATTCCTCCTTCAGAGGCAGAGGAGGAGGAACTAATGATAGACATTGCCCTAGAGGCAGGGGGGGCCTGTAAAACGAGGGTGGCCGCGATTCCTTTCGTGGACATCCCTCTCAGCGCTCCTGAAGTGGGGCCCAACTGCACTTCTCTGGAGCCAGTCAGGAGTCGATTATCTTTGTATCCAGAAGCCTGGTTCAACATCACCCAAGACAAGTGGGTACAAAGAATAATCACCAGAGGATACTCCATACCCTTCTCTCTCCCACCCCATACCACCAAGAAAATCCCAGATGTTCCACCCAATCACTGGGATCAAGCAACCATAGAAGTCCAAAAGTTGCTTACAAAGAGAGTCATCCAAACCGTTCTGCAGACCAGATAGGGTTCGGAACTTACTCCAGATTCTTTTTAGTGCCAAAATGAACAGGGGACTGGAGGCCCATTTTGGACCTCAGCAAATTAAACAAATCAGTGAAGTCCAAGTTCCGAATGGTAACACTGCAGTCTATACTCCCTCTGTTAGAGAAAGACAATTGCATGTGCTCCATAGACCTCCAAGATGCGTACTACTACATAAAAATAGACAGAGCATCGAGGAGTCATTTACACTTCCGGCTGGGAGCCAGTCATTACCAATTTCATGCTCTGCCCTTTGGTCTCACCACAGCCCCCAGAGTGTTCACCAAATGCATGGTGGTAGT
Source organism: Protopterus annectens (assembly GCF_019279795.1). Taxonomy (NCBI): domain Eukaryota; kingdom Metazoa; phylum Chordata; order Ceratodontiformes; family Protopteridae; genus Protopterus; species Protopterus annectens. The sequence goes on along the minus strand of NC_056729.1, from coordinate 1,565,403,646 downwards.
GACAGCTCACTTGAGACGTCTTGGATTCCAAGTGTTTCAGCACCTAGATGACTGGCTCCTGACCACCACCACCAGGCACCTACTTCTACAAGCCAGGGATTCAACCACCCAGCTCTGCAATCAGCTAGGGATTACAATAAATTGGGAAAAGTCTGCCTTGTTGCCCTCTCAATATGTGACTTTTATAGGTGCAGAAATAGACACAGTCGCCATGTTGGCTCATCATCCTGCAGACAGAATACAAAATCTAAGACAACAGATATACAGTATACTGCCTCAAAAAAGAGTCAAAGCCACAACAATGCTGAAACTTTTAGGGACCATGTACTCTACTATAACTCTAGTTCCGCTAGCCAGACTACATATGAGAATCCTTCAATGGCTACTCTTTTCCCAGTGGTCTCTTCAACAACTGCCTCTGTCTCACCCCTTTCCACTGATATCAAAGGTAATCCAGAAAGCAAAGACCTTGGGAAGCAGAATGATCCTTATCACTCCTTACTGGCCGCGTCAGATTTGGTTCCCCTTTCTCGGGCCCCACCTTTTAGACGATCCATGGACTGTGGACCCAGTTCCAGACCTTCTGACATACATCAGGCTCCTTCTACCCCTGCCTCCATACCCTCAACTTGACAGCGTGGCTGCTCCACTTCCATCCCTAGTCAGGCTTCATGATTTCTCACCTGCAGTTACTCATATCCTCACATCTTTCTACAAGCCTTCTACGAGAAAATTATACGCTAGCAAATGGAAAAGATTTTCTATCTGGGCAAAAGAAAAAAATGTAGATCCTTACACAGCCTCCATTCCCTTGGTGTTAGAATTCCTAACCAAACTTTTTCATCAGGGATCAGCTGCTGCTACAATCAAAGTTCAACTGGCAGCGATCTCCAGTTTTCATTTGGGACATGAGCCTAACCTTATGATTCACAGATTGTGTAACTCTTTCCTAAAAGGCACTACCTTGCTAAGACCTCCTTTTCAGGAACCTGTATCTCCTTGGCATTTAAATTTCGTTTTGTCCAAACTTACTTCCCTGCCTTTTGAACCCGCACGTTCTTGGGAATTGAAGTTCCTTTCATGGAAGACCATTTTTCTAGTAGCTGTTACATCTGCCAGAAGAGTATCAGAATTACAAGCACTGTCAGTCAAACCTCCTTACTTGATTGTTCAATAAAGACAGAGTTTCCCTTTGTACAAATCCGTCTTTCACCCCCAAGGTTTGCTCTCAGTCTAATTTGAATCAAACTATTGAACTGCCAGTCTTTTTTCCTAATCATTCAAACAGTCCAGAATATAAATTTCATCAGCTTGATGTTCACAGACAGTTAAGGTTCTATCTACATAGAACCAAGGAGCTTAGAAAATTAGACCAATTGTTCGTATCTTTCTCTGAGACAAGAAAAGGTATGCCAGTCTCTAAGATAACTTTATCAAATTGGATTTCAAACTGTATCTCATTTATTTACTCTTCCAGTGGCAAGGAACTCCCATTTAAAATTAAAGCTCATTCTACCAGATCCATATCGGCTGCTTTTCAAGCCAGAGTCCCAGTTGACAGTATTTGTGCAGCAGCAACTTGGGCTACCCCTCATACCTTTATTACTCATTACAAATTGGACTTGGCCTCCAGGGATAGAGCCTCCTTTGGTTCCATGGTTCTTAGGAGTATATTCCCGTGAGCCACCCGAGAAAAAGGTGCTAGGGACGCTGTCCCATATGTAAGAATGAAGGCGAGATAGGACTACAGAACATAAAGAAGTTATGTACTCACCATAACATTCCATGTTTGTAGTCCATCTCGCCCTTCATTCTTACAAACCCACCCACCTACCCCATTCCATGTATCCTTGGAGGATCTGGAGACAAGATAGTATTTATCTTCTGTAGGGTGGAGACCTTTCATCTTTGTTGTTCCTTGTGGAAATATGTTCTATCACTCTTTTAGATAGCAGCAAACAAGATCTGGGGATTATTACTAGTGCACTATGGGATACCTACCTTGCCACGAGTCAACTGAGAGACTTCGAGCTTTGTAATCGGCCGACTCGGAGCCGAGGATTGGCTCCGAACCCATATGTAAGAATGAAGGGCAAGATGGACTACAAACATGGAATGTTATGGTGAGTACATAACTTCTTTTTTTTCTAAGCCTAGGTATACTGCCCTCTGAAACATTTCAGCAGCATAAGAAAGATGCCATAGGAGTATACCAGGTAGCTGCCATTCAAATTCTCTTGCATTTCTTGGCAGCAATGTGCACCAAGGTGGATTATTACATCCACTTCCCAGCAGCAGTCATGGATTAAAGAACTGCCATGCAACAATTCTGTGCTATAGCCAATTTCTCCTGCATCGTCGATGTAATAGACTGCACCCACTTTCCATTTAAAACACCTGCTGTACCTGATGCAGAACTGTACATCAAAAGAAAGGGGTGTCAGGTGGTGTGCTCAGCAGATCCCTCATTACTAATACCATGGTGACACACTCTAGTAGTGTCTCTGATGCTGCAATATGAAAGCAAAGTGGTCTGAGGGCTGCTTTACAACATGGGGAAATACCTGTGGGACTACCAGTCAGTAAGGGCAGGACCAGAGCTATGATGTAATCAGAATCTACATTTGTCAGCATTAATCATGAGGGCAACATATGTCCTGGTGGTATGATTTGAGGCCAGTAACACTGTTATTTCATCTAGGAAGGCAAAGATGGCCCACTTCCAGTGGCATTCCTTGCCCTCTCATAGCAACAGTCTGTAGGCTGCACTAAGGATCGTGCCAGAGTAACAACACTGACAAACCTTACTGGATCTATTGTGCCTGCCCAAAGCATTGATCATGTTTGGAAGGTCTGTTCACACTTCATTCCTCCAGACAGTATTGCCCGCCCATTCATGAAGACTGCAATCATGTCCATAGGTTCATAGGCTGGTACTAGGCTATCGGCCCTAGGGTGTATACAAGCCTAGCCATAACAATTCCCTGGCTATTACTTCCCTGGTCCCCTGTCTAACAGGGCGAGTGACGTGATCCCTGGGGTGAATTTCCTATCTCCCATCCAATCGTCAAGGTTCTTTTTGAAGAGGGCCAAAGAGGCGCTCAGCTTGACATGTATGGGCAGTCTATTCCAGAGTATGGGGAGTCTCTATGTCAGGAACCTCTCCATCCAGCATGTTTGGTTCATTGGGATGACCAGGTTTAGATCCCTGGAGCATATGGCTCTGAGGGATTGGGATTTCATTAGGTGTAGCATGTCCAACAGCTCTGGGTTTGATATGGCCTTGTATGTTAAGCAGAGATCACCTCTGAGCAGGCAATATGTGACAGAGTATAGCTGGAGTTTTTTTTAGATGGTCAGGATAGGGCATCTGCTTTAGGCTTGTGATTTTTTTAGTGAGGTATTTCTGTGGTCTTTCCAGTTGTTGCAGATGTCTTGTGAGGTACATACCAAATGGGGCATTGTACTCTATAATGGGTCTAATGAGGGATGAGTACAGTGGGACAATGACCTCGTTTTTTCTGGATGAAAAGCCCTTAATGATGAGGTGTGCCATATAGAAGGATTTCCTGACTGTTGTGGCAATGTGGTTATCGAAGGTGAGACCACTGTTCACTTGTGTCCCTAAGTCCCTTATCATACTTTCGGTGTTTAGTGTACTGCCACTTATGTGGTAATTTATGGGTACATGGTTTTTCCCAAAGGAGATAACTATACATTTCTTGGCATTGAGCTTGAGCCCATGGCTCTAGCACCAAGCATCTGTTTCTGTAAGGTCCTTTTGTAGAATATCCACATCATTTGGGGATTCAATAATGGCTCCCAGTTTGCAGTCATCGATAAACTTTGTTAGCCAGAGTCCCTTAGTGCTGGCCTGTACTTCAGAGAAGTAGATGCCAAACAAGAGCAGTCCCAGGACTGAATCCTGAGGTACTCCACTTGTCACCTGTCTGGAAATGGATTTTGAGTCGGCTACTTTTACAGTGTGGTTTCTGTCAGTAAGCGAGTTGGCAACCCCTTGAGTGACATAGGGATTAATGGCCAGCTTAGTAAGTTTATCTATGATTCCAGAGTGGGGGATGGTGTTGGGGAGGAACCTCAATTACAATTTCATTCTCTCTGTGTGAGAAAATGTCTTCCCTACTTCTGATTGACATCTGGAAGACAGTGTGATATGCAGATGCTACACTTTATATGGAGGCTCGCGTATTCATACAATGATGTTACAAGCATATGTCAATTGAACAGCTCACCTCTCATTTACAGTGCAAGTAAAGAAACCACCATAAAAAACTTCTCCAAAGCCAACTTCATGCTACTCAAGTCAGAAGTGACAAACTTCATGACACCCATGCAGACGGGAACTGAAAGTTCAACTGCTGAATCCTACACTAAGGCACTGTACGAGCACATCCACTCATGCATGAATCGTGCCATCCCAAATAGAACCAAAATGCTCTTGTCCAAAAAAAGGAAGCCAATCTGGTGGTCCCCTGCCATAAACAAACTTTACAACAAAAGGAAGAAACTTTTGCAGAAAAGAGGAAAATCTCAGGATGCAAAAAACTCCCTTACTAGCCTCAGTAAGAAACTGAGATGCCTCATAAAATCCTCCAAAGCTAGTTGCGAAAATAAAATTGCCAAAGATTCCAAAGACAACCACAAAGCATTCTATAACTATGACAAGAATCTAAATGGCAATGCTCAGATCTGCTCTGAGCTAAAACAGAATGGCATTAAATATACTGATCCGAAGGATATTGCCAATATCCTGGCAGATCGATTCAGTGCCAACTTCACCCCCTCTCACCCCTAAATGGCCCATCTCAATACCGGAAGATTGCCAAATTCCAGTAATAACGGCCACAGAGGTACAAAACGCACTCTCTAAAGCCAAGAATACAGCATCCATGGGACCAGATGACATCCTGGGCTGTGTACTACATGAACTACAATATGAACTGGCACCTCACCTAAGTGTCATGTTTAATCATAGCCTCACCTCAGGTTTCGTGCCCACTGAGTGGCGCAGAGCTACAGTTATCCCAATCCACAAGGGGGGATCCACCTTGTATCCCAGAAACTACCGTCCCATCAGTCTGACAAGCCTTATCTGCAAGGCCATGGAGCGTATTATCATGGAACTTATAAACAAAGACATTGGCAACCTTCAAACACTGGACCCCACCCAATTTGGGTTTGTGAAGGGCCGATCTTGTCTCCTGAATCTGATTGACTTCTTTGAATCAGTCTCCAGAGCCATGGACAAGGGTAAGGTGGTCCACACAGCCTATCTAGACCTTGACAAGGCCTTTGACACCATCCCCCACTTTGGAATCATAGATAAACTTACTAAGTTGGGCATTAATCCCTATGTCACCCAATGGGTTGCTAAATGGCTTACTGATAGAACCCACACTGTAAAAGTAGCCGACTCCAAATCCAGCTCCAGACAAGTGACAAGTGGAGTACCTCAGGGTTCAGTCCTGAGGCCGCTCTTGTTTGGCATCTACTTCTCTGAAGTACAGGTCAACACTAAGGGACTCTGGCTAACAAAGTTTGCAGATGACTGCAAACTGGGAGCCATTATTGAATCCCCAAATGATGTGGATACTCTACAAAAGGGCCTTACAGAAACAGATGCTTGGTGCCAGAGCCAGGGGCTCAAGCTCAATGCCAAGAAATGTATTGTTATCCCCTTTGGGAAAAAACATGTATCCATGAATTACCATATAGGTGGCAGTACATTAAACACAGAAAGTGTGATAAGAGACTTAGGGACACAGGTGGACAGTGGTCTCACCTTCAATAACCACATCGCCACAACAGTCAGGAAATCCTTCTATGTGGCACACCTCATCACGAAGGGCTTTTCATCCAGAAAAAGGAGGTCATTGTCCCACTGTACTCATCCCTCATTAGACCCATTATAGAATACAACGCCCCATTTGGTATGTACCTCTCAAGACATCTGCAACAACTGGAAAGGCCTCAGAAATACCTCACTAAAAGAATCACAGGCCTAAAGCAGATGCCCTATGCTGACCGCCTTAAAAAACTCCAGCTATACTCTGTCGCATATCGTCTACTCAGAGGCGATCTCTGCTTAACATACAAGGCCATGTCAAACCCAGAGCTGTTGGACATGCTACACTTAAAGAAATCCCAATCCCTCAGAGCTACGCTCCAGGGATCTACACCTTGTCATCACAATAAACAAAACATGCTGGAGGGATAGGTTCCTGACCCAGAGACTCCCCAGACTCTGGAATAGATTGCCCATACATGTCAAGCAGAGTGCCTCTTTGGACCTCTTCAAGAGGAACCTTGACAATTGGATGGGAGAAAGGAAATTCACCCCAGGGATCACGTCAGTCGCCCTGCTAGACAGAGGTCCAGGAAAGTAAATAATGTGGGAAGAAATAGCCAGGGAATTGTTATGGCTAGGCTTGTATAGGCCCTAGGGCTGATAGCCTAGTACCAACCTATGAACCTATAAACCTATAAACAACCAGTTTCATTTGTATTACTGTTATGAATAGATAATCAGAATAAATAAGAAAAAAGTTGTCTGAATATGTAGTATATAAGTAACAACATCAGCACATGTACAATCTGTTAAAAAGTTGCATACGTCATATGTGGGATTTGAACCCATGGCAGTGGATATTCTAACAAGTTAGGGACAACCAATGTGCCACAGTTACATGCACATCCAAACGGAATGAGCATATGTAGGCCAAGAATGTCAGATGCCTGTTATATACAACCTCAGTTAGTGATACACATCATAACAAATGTTACTCTTGTAATATGGTATGCAACAAACATAATGGAAGCTATATAGAAGCAGTGCAGAAAAAGTCAGCATATTAAAATGAACTGTTATGCACTCCTGGCAACATATCAACACAATAAACATCGAACAATTCTTTCCACACTTTTCGGCCACAAAACCAAGACCGAAACACTAAAGGTGGAGGAGTGTCCATATTCACCAAGGATATTCACACCTCCAGGCTAGTTGCCCAACACAATGCATCTGAAATTCTCCAGGTGCAACTAACACTAGGTAAGACTGCAATCCAAATTGTAGCTTGCTACAGATCCCCCACCATACCCCAAGATTCTCACTACACCTTCCTAAACATACTGGAAAATATTAAGATACAATCAAGCACCCTAATACTAGGTGATTTCAACTACCCTGCCATTAATTGGGAAAACTACTCGGGTACCAACTCCTTTTCCCAACGGTTCTTGGAATTCATAAATTCCAATGCCCTGGATCAACTAATCCATTGTCCCACCAGGGGCTCCAATATCCTAGACCTGGTCATTACCAACATGGGAGCTAGATGCTCCACACCAGTGGTCACCCCCTCATTGGTCAGGTCCGACCATAAGCAAATCACTCTTGACATCCACATCCCACCCCCACCCCCCAGTAAGGAAACCTCCTTAAAAAACTTCTCCAACGCCAACTTCATGCTACCGAAGTCAGAAGTGACAAACTTCACAACACCCACGCAGTCAGGATCTGGAAGTTCGACTGCAGAATCCTACCCTAAGGCACTGTATGAGCACATCCACTCATGCATGAATCGTGCCATCCCAAATAGAACCAAGATGCTCTTCTCCAAAAAAAGGAAGCCAATCTGGTGGTCTCCTGCTATAAACAAACTATACAACAGAAGCAAGAAATTGTTGCAGAAAAGAGGAAAATCTCAGGATGCAAAAAACTCCCTCACCAGCCTCAGTAAGAAGCTGAGATCCCTCATAAAATCCTCAAAAGCTAATTACGAAACTAAAATTGCCAAAGATTCCAAAGACAACCACAAGGCATTCTATAGTTATGTCAAGAATCTAAATGGCAATGCTCAGATCTGCTCTGAACTACAACAGAATGGCATTAAATATACTGATCCCAAGGATATTGCCAATATCCTGGCAGATCGATTTAGTGCCAACTTCACTCCCCTCTCACCCCCTAAAGGGCCCATCTCAGTACCAAAAGATTGCCAAATTCCGATAATCACAGCCACACAGGTAGAAACAGCACTCTCCAAAGCTAAGAATACAGCATCCATGGGAGCAGATGACATCCCAGACTGTGTATTACATGAACTACAAAATGAACTGGCACCTCACCTAAGTGTCATGTTTAATCATAGCCTCACCTCAGGCTTCGTGCCCACTGAGTGGTGCACAGCTACAGTTATCCCACTCCACAAGGGAGGATCCACCTTGGATCCCGGGAACTACCGTCCCATCAGTCTGACAAGCCTGATCTGCAAGGGCACAGAATGTATTATCATGGAACTTATAAACAAAGACATTGGCAACCTCCAGACACTGGACCCCACCCAGTTTGGGTTTGTGAAGGGCCGATCTTGTCTCCTGAATCTGATTGACTTCTTTGAATCGGTCTCCAGAGCTGTGGACGAGGGTAAGGAAGTCCACACAGCCTATCTGGACCTCGCCAAGGCCTTCGACACCATCCCCCACTCTGGAACCATAGATAAACTTACCAAGCCGGGCATAAATCCCTACGTCACTCGATGGGTTGCCAACTGGCTTACTGACAGAACTCAGACTGTAAAAGTAGCCGGCTCCAAATCCAGCTCCAGACAAGTGATAAGTGGAGTACCTCAGGGTTCAGTCCTGGGACCACTCGTTTGGCATCTACTTCTCTGAAGTACAGGCCAACATTAAGGGACTCTGGCTAACAAAGTTTGCAGATGACTGCAAACTGGGAGCCATTATTGAATCCCCAAATGATGTGGATATTCTACAAAAGGGCCTTACAGAAACACATGCCTGGTGCCAGAGCCATGGGCTCAAGCTTAATGCCAAGAAATGTATAGTCATCCCCTTTGGAAAAAAACATGTACCCATGAACTACCACATAGGTGGCAGGACACTAAACATCGAAAGTGTGATGAGAGACTTAGGGGCACAAGTGGACAGTGGTCTCACTTTCGATAACCACATCGCCAGAACAGTCAGGAAATCCTTCTACGTGGCACACCTCATCACTAAGGGCTTTTCATCCAGAAAAAAGGAGGTCATTTCCTACTGTAGTCATCCCTCATTAGACCCATTATAAAGTATAATGCCCCATTTGGTATGTACCTCACAAGACATCTGCAACAGCTGGAAAGGCCACAGAAATACATCACTAAAAGAATCACAGGCCTAAAGCAGATGCCATATGCTGACCATATAAAAAAACTCCAGCTATACTCTGTGGCATATCGTCTACTCAGAGGCGATCTCTGCTTAACATACAAGGCCATGTCAAACCCTGAGCTGTTGGACATGCTCCACTTAAAGAAATCCCAATCCCTCAGAGCCACATGCTCCAGGGATCTAAACCTTATCATCACATTGAACAAAACATGCTGGAGGGATAGGTTCCTGACCCAGAGACTCCCCATACTCTGGAATAGACTGCCCATACATGTCAAGCAGAGCACCTCATTGGCCCTCTTCAAAAGGAACCTTGATGATTGGATGGGAGATAGGAAATTCACCCCGGGGATCATGTCAGTCACCCTGCTAGACAGGGGCCCAGAGAAGTAAATAGTGTGGGAAAAAATTTCCAGGGAATTGTTATGGCTAGGCTTGCATAGGCCATAGGGCCGATAGCCTAGTACCAACCTATGAACCATCCTCATGTTGTTTCCATCTGACCGCATGCGCTAACAACTACTACTACTATATTACTAAGCATCAAAACGTTTCTGTAAAATAGTCAGTGAACATACAACTTACGGACATCCTCAGTAGTCACTGGTTTCCATTAACATACCACAGATATTGCAGGTTAGTCAGAAGTAACACTACAGCTATATTTTCATTCCATCCATATCTATAGCTCACCGAGACTGGTTCCTTTTTATCCATATGTTATTACTGCATATGGGGAAAATCTCCTTGTCAATGGTGGTCTTTAACCCATCTCTGTATGTATACTGTTGAATTCTATCCCCCTCCTTTATGTCACAGACAGATTACAATGCTGACAATTTACCAACAAAAAAAAGGACTGACAAGATGTATAAATTGATTTATACAGATTAATGATAATGTAAGTATAGGATAATAGCAATGCCAGCAGGTGACAGGTTACCTTTGAAGCTAGCTGTATATCAGCTATACCTTTAAGTGAGTTAGAAGTTTGATAACACAAATTAACGCAGTCATTAGGGCTGTCCATAGAGATTCATGCGATATAACCAAAGTAAATAGGGTATATTACTGTGCAGCTAAATTAATAACAGATAAAGTCTTACCATAAAAACACACGGCAGTAAGGTAAACAAAGGGTAGAAATCGAATGCTATCATAGAAGTATTGAAAAGAGAAAACTGTAAAGCAATTAAGACAAGAAGTGTCACTGATAGACGAGTACAGAAGAGGGAATAGATCAACAAAAATACTCAGAAAGATAGATGTGATAAAAGCAGTGCACAGTATTAGAAGAGATCCAGATCTGTTGTGTACTATCACAAATAATAAACTAAAAATATCAGCATAGGATGAAAAACTTAAGAAGATATGCAGATGAATATAAAGGAAAAGTACAAAATAAGCAATTTATTGATGACCCAAAAAAGTTTTAGAGAACTGGAAAACAAAAGGAATTGAAACACCACCAAAAAAAGAAGTAATAGCTAAATTTTGGAGAAATATCTATGAAGATCCTGTGGAACATAACAAAGATGCTAAATGGATAGAAGAAGTAAAAGAAAGAATAAGAAGTTCAAATGTACAGCATATGAAATGGGATGAAGTAACAGCCAGAGAGACTGAAACAAAGTTAAGAAAAGCTCATAACTAGAAAACCTCAGGCCCAACTTCTGGCTAAAAGTATTAACATCTTTACATGAAGATTTAGCCATGAGTAAGAACTATTTTTATCAGCACCCTGAACAGACACCAGCCTGGTTAACAAGAAAAATAATACTTCTACTTAAGAGTGAACCTTCAAGTTCTCCGAAAAACTATAGACCAATAGTTTGCCTTCCGAAGATGTATAAACTACACACTGGAATTAATGTCAACAAGAGTTTATAGTCATTTAGAAGAAAACTCAATCATGGTAATAGAACAAAAGGGTAATAAAAGAAAGTCATATGGAACAAAGGATCATTTGTTGTTAAATAAAGTCATAATGGAGAACTGTAAAAAGGGGAAGAATCTTTAGGGCCATTAGCCTAGTAACCTCCTATGAACATATGAATCAGTGCACATAACTGTTGTATATACCCACAGCCGTGCGTGTACAAACACACACATGCACGCATGTGTGCGCGCACACACACACGCACACATATGCATGCGCTAAATGGTGAGGTCAAAGTGATGTAGCTTAAAATTCAGCTCATTGTGTACAAACCTCATATGGCTACAATACTGTTTAGCTTAGGAGAGGTGGGGTATTAAGGTAGTAGATAACACATTTGCTGGAAGATAACAAAGCAAATATCTGTCAGGGTGTGCCAAAGAAAGGCAGTGATCTCTAGAATGTAGTATGAACAAAAACAGCACTTCCATTTCCATAACCTGTCCTGTTATCTCAAACGCAGTACGTCCCTACATTCCAACTGTCATCACCACATACCTGTAATAATGCACATCATCACTACCCCCCCTTCCCCATCTTTCGACATGAGTTCAGTGTCATGTGAACTATCACAACCTCTTTTGATTCAATACTTGTGTCCTACCTTCTTTGAGAGCCATGCCTGAATGTTGCAGATTGTCACTCACAAACTCCATCCCTCATTTTGCTAGATGTCCTCATTTCCTCTTCCCTGTTTCTTCCAAAACCTTTTCACCAAATTGACTTCTGTTTTCCTGCACATGTGTCTGAAACACTGTAATGTGTTTGTTTTGACCTTCTTTGCAACTGAAGCTACTTTGGTTCTGCAATGATGTCATAATTTTATTCATGTGCCCCACAGTGTGCAGCCAACCATCATCTAAGTCACTTCATCTCCATACTTTACACCAAAAGTGCGATAAGAGACCCTGGAACACAGGTGGACACATCGCCACAGTAGTCAGGAAATCCTTCTACGTGGCACACCTCATCACAAAAAGTTTCTCATCCAGGAAAAAAAAAGGTCATTGTTCCCCTCTACTTGTCACTCATTAGACCCATTATAGAGTACAGCGCCGCTTTTGGTATGTACCTCACAAGACATCTACAACAACTGGAAAGGTCACAGAAATACCTCACAAAGAGGATTACCAGCCTCAAACAGATGCTCTACGCAGACCGTCTCAAAAAGATCCAGCTTTACTCTGTTGCATATCGGCTACTCAGAGGTGATCTCTGACTAACATACAAAGCTATGTCAAACCCAGAGCTGTTGGACATGCTCCACTTAAAGAAATCCCAACCCCTTCGAGCTACACGCTCTAGGGACCTAAACCTTGTCACCACAATAAACCGAACATGCTGGAGGGATAGATTCCTGTCCCAAAGACTTCCCATACTCTGGAACAAACTACCTATCTATATCAAACAAAGCTCTTCATTAGCACTCTTCAAGAAAAATCTTGATGATTAGATGGGAAATAGGAAATTCACCCCGAGGATCACCTCTGTGGCTCTGCTCGACAGGGGCACAGGAAAATAATTTTCTTGGGTGGTGAATGCCAGGGTACCTTTTTGGCTAGGCTTTTATAGGCCCTAGGGCCGATGGCCTCGTACCTACCTATGAACCTATCACTTCCACCTTCCTCAACTGCTCGGCCTTCATTGTCCAGGTTTCTGTACCATAAAGAAGTGTTGGTCATAATGTGGGTTTGGACACCTTGCTTTTCAGCTTCTTTGACACTATTCTGTCACACAATACCCCTCAAATTCTGTGCCACTTGGCTGCAGCCCCCTCTGATTCTAGCTTTGACTTCATACTTGTCTTCTCCTCAAACAACCCTCCTAGATATTTGAAACTGTTATCCTGTTCTATCTTCCTTTAGTCTCAGTTTTCTGCTTCTTCTGATTTCTCCATTTGCTGCTATGACAACTGTCTTGTCTATACTCAGTTTCCTTTGATGTGACTTCAGGTTTGTATTCATACATCAATCATTTGCTAAACTTCTTGTTTACAGTCTGCTTGTAATGCCACATCGTCTGCATACATCAGCTTTGTTGTTCTGTTCCCTTTCACCAGTTTGTTAATGTAGTCCATCACCAGTATAAACAAAAGTGAGCTGAGCCTTGATGCACACCCAACCCAACTGGGAACTCCTCTGCAAGTCTGAATACTGTTAGGACTTGTACCACTGTGTCCTTGTACATAGTCTACACTATTTCTATCAGTGTTTCTGGGACTTCAGTACATTGCAGGACTGCCCAAATCAGCTTTGTCATACTCTTTCTCCAAGTTTGAGAATGCTCATTTGGAGTCCTTCTTCATCTTTAGCTTCTTCTCCGCTATCTTTCTCACTGCCAACATTGGATTGAGCATGACACTTCCTGATCTGAATCCAAACTGCTCAACTCCTATCTTACTTTCTGTTTATTTGTCTATCAGTCATCTTTTCCTGCACTTTCTTGAAGTGTGACAGGAGTTTGCTACCGCAATACTGCCTGCAGTTATGAATGTATAAGGTAATGAAAAAAAAAGTCTACAATATCAGGGAACGTGATGTGAAATGATATAACAAAGAACAGGGTAGCAAAATTACAATCTCTTGCATCACCATTCATTCTTAGACTGCAGTTATAACCACACTAACCTATGAATAACAGCAAATTGGTTGAGCTCCACATTAACATTGCACAAACACAATAAATGAATCAACATCTCACTCTACCACTGCATATGCTGATTGTCTGTAACTACATGTTGTCTGTATCATCCAAACCAAGTGCTTAATAACCTTTGAGACACTAAGGGCTCTCATCAGGGAGCATTGCGACAACTCTACCTAACTAGGCTAATGCGGACTAATGTTACTAAGAACCTGAATGTGTACAACTGTAGAGCATATGTGCAAAAAGCCTTATCAGGAAGTCACAGTTAAACACTCATGCTCCTGGACCTTTAACGTCAAACAAGACTGGACTAGTCTAAAAGTACACAAAGTACAAACGTATACATGCATGTACAATAAGATAATCGGTTAAATCCCATGGAGCATATTATTATGGATCTCATAAACAAGGACATAGGCAATCTCCAAGCACTTGACCCTACTCAGTTCGGATTTGCCTGTTGAACCTGGTTGACTGTGAGACTGTCACCAAGGCCCTGGAGAGAAAGTCAGTACACACAGCCCACCTTGACTTGATCAAGGCTTATGACACAATCCCTCACTCGGGGATCATCGAAAAGCTAACACAACTTGGCATAAATCCTTATCTCATCTGGTGGGTGGCCAACTGGCTCACTGATAGGACCCACAAGGTCAAAATAAGTGCCTCCACCTCCAACAGCAGACCTGTCACTAGTGGTGTTCCTTATGGATCTGTCCTGAGACTCCTACTGTTTGGCATCTACTTCTAAGAGGTCCAGGCAAGGACAAAAGGCCTGTGGCTGAACAAGTTTGCAAATGACTGTAAGTTGGGTTCTGTCATTGACTCCACAAATGATGTTAACATACTGCAAGATGGTATCACAGCAACAAATGATTGGTGTTAAAGTCATGGCCTTAAGTTAAATGCAAAAAAATGTATTATCATACCATTTGGCAAAAACATGCCCCCTACTGATTACCACATCAGCAGCAACTCCCTAAGCACACGGGTCTATATTATATCACCGAATGCTTAAAAAAGCAAACGATGAATAATCAACCCCATGTAAGCGAAAGCTTACAATCTCAAAAGCTCAGAACAGCAATCATTGTTCCAAAAATAAAAAAATAAAAAATTGAAAGAATACATAAAGTGGGGGGCTTCACCCCCCCCCCCCACTTAAATATACCAACTCTGAGATCGCACTACAGTGCCAAAAATGGCAAAGTAACAGAAGCGGCCAAGCAAATTCTTTCCCTGAGAAAGAATTCGCTTAAAAGTTGCTTCGCTATTTTGCCTTTTTGTTGTTTTAAGTTCGACCAAGACGCATTCGATAGACTGCGTCTTCGGTCATAGGCTGGTACAAGGCTATCGGCCCTAGGGCCTATACAAGTCTAACCATAACAATTCCCTGGATATTTCTTCCCACAATATTTACTTCTCTGGACCCCTGTCTAGTAGGGCGACTGACATGATCCCGGGGTGAATTTCCTATCTCCCATCCAATCATCAAGGTTCCTTTTCAAGAAGGCCAATGAGGTGCTCTGCCTGACATGTATGGGCAGTCTATTCCAGAGTATGGGGAGTCTCCGGGTCAGGAACCTATCCCTCCAGCATGTTTTGTTCATTGTGATGACAAGGTTTAGATCCCTGGAGTGTGTGGCTCTGAGGAATTGGGATTTCTTTAAGTGGAGCATGTCCAACAGCTCAGGGTTTGACATGGCCTTGTATGTTAAGCAGAAATCGCCTCTGAGTAGACGATATGCCACAGAGTATAGCTGGAGTTTTTTTAGATGGTCAACATATGGAATCTGCTTTAGGCCTGTGATTCTTTTAGTGAGGTATTTCTGTGGCCTTTCCAGCTGATGCAGATGTCTTGTGAGGTACATACCAAACAGGGCATTATACTCTATAATGGGTCTAATGAGGGATGAGTACAGTGGGACAATGACCTCGTTTTTTCTGGATGAAAAGCCCTTAGTGATGAGGTGTACCACATAGAAGGATTTCCTGACTGTTGTGGCGATGTGGTTATCGAAAGTGAGACCACTGTCCACCTGCGTCCCTAAGTCTCTCATCACATTTTCGATGTTTAGTGTCCTGCCACCTATGTGGTAATTCATGGGTACATGTTTTTTTCCAAAGGGGATAACTATACATTTCTTGGCATTAAGCTTGAGCCCATGGCTCTGGCACCAGGCATCTGTTTCTGTAAGGCCCTTTTGTAGAATATCCACATAATTTGGGGATTCAATAATGGCTCACAGTTTGCAGTCATCTGTGAACTTTGTTAGCCAGAGTCCCTTAGTGTTGGCCTGTACTTCAGAGAAGTAGATGCCAAACAAGAGTGGTCCCAGGACTGAACCCTGAGGTACTCCACTTGTCACTTGTCTGGAGCTGGATCTGGAGTCGGCTACTTTTACAGTCTGGGTTCTGTCAGTAAGCCAGTTGGTAACCCATCGAGTGACATAGGGATTTATGCCCAGCTTAGTAAATTTATCTATGATTCCAGAGTGGGGGATGGTGTTGAAGGCCTTGGCGAGGTCCAGATAGGCTGTGTGGACCACCTTACCCTCGTCCACAGCTCTGCAGACTGATTTGAAGAAGTCAATCAGATTCAGGAGACAAGATCGACCCTTCACAAACCCAAACTGGGTGGGGTCCAGTGTTTGAAGGTTGCCAATGTCTTTGTTTATAAGTTCCATGATAATGCGTTCCATGCCCTTGCAGATCAGGCTTGTCAGACTGATGGGACGGTAGTTCCCGGGATCCAAGGTGGATCCCCTCTTGTGGAGTGGGATAACTGTAGCTCTGCACCACTCAGTGGGCACGAAGCCTGAGGTGAGGCTATGATTAAACATGACACTTAGGTGAGGTGCCAGTTCATTTTGTAGTTCATGTAGTACACAGCCTGGGATGTCATCTGGTCCCATGGATGCTGTATTCTTAGCTTGGGAGAGTGCGGTTTCTACCTGTGTGGCCGTGATTACCGGAATTTGGCAATCTTTTGGTATTGAGATGGGCCCTATAGAGGGTGAAGTTGGTACTAAATCGATCTGCCAGGATATTGGCAATATCCTTGGGATCAGTATATTTAATGCCATTCTGTTGTAGCTCAGAGCAGATCTGAGCACTGCCATTTAGATTCTTTACATAACTATAGAATGCCTTGTGGTTGCCTTTGGAATCTTTGGCAATTTTATTTTCGTAACTAGCTTTGGAGGATTTTATGAGGGATCTCAGCTTCTTACTGAGGCTGGTGAGGGAGTTTTTTGCATCATGGGACTTTCCTCTTTTCTGCAACAGTTTCTTTCTTCTGTTCTATAGTTTGTTTATAGCAGGGGACCACCAGATTGGCTTCCTTTTTTTGGAGAAGAGCATCTTGGTTCTATTTGGGATGGCACAATTCATGCACGAGTGTATGTGCTCGTACAGTGCCTTAGTGTAGGATTCTGCAGTCGAACTTTCAGATCCCGTCTGCATGGGTGTCATGAAGTTTGTCACTTCTGACTTCAGTAGCATGAAGTTGGCTTTGAAGAATTTTTTTAAGGAGGTTTCCTTACTGGGGGTGGGATGTAGATGTCAAGGGTGATTTGCTTATGGTTAGACCTGACCAATGAGGGGGTGACCACTGGTGTGGAGCATCTATCTCCCATGGTGGCAATGACCAGGTCTAGGATATTGGAGCCCCTGGTGGGACAATTGATTAGTTGATCCAGGGCGTTAGAATTTATAAATTCCAAGAACCGTTGGGAAAAGGAGTTGGTACCCGAGTAGTTTTCCCAGTTAATAGCAGGGTAGTTGAAATCACCCAGTATTAGGGTGTTTGGTTGTATCTTAATATTTTCTAGTATGTTTAGAAAGGTGTAGTGAGAATCTTGGGGCATGGTGGGGGATCTGTAGCAAGCTACAATTTGGATTGCAGTCTTACCTAGTGTTAGTTGCACCTGGAGATTTTCAGATGCATTGTGTTGGGCAACTAGCCTGGAAGTGTGAATATCCTTGGTGAATATGGACACTCCTCCACCTTTAGTGTTTCGGTCTTGGTTTTGTGGCCGAAAAGTGTGGTAAGAGTTGTAGCCTGGTACTGCAGGGGTGCTCTCTGGAGCCTTGAACCAGGTCTCATTTACTGCACAAATATCGATGTTCTCCATTTTTAGAAGTGCCTCGAAAGAGTGCATTTTGAGGTTTAGACTTCTAGCATTGAGTAGCATTACCTTCAGATTTTGCATGGGAAATAAGTGGCTGTGATTGACCTTCTTGACTGGTCTGGTTGCTATTCAGTGCATCTACCAGGAAAAGGCTACAACAAGCCTACAGACCCTTACATCATCTGGGATAAGACTGTAGATCACAAAACAGGCTGTGGCCTGCTTCTCATCTTGGGATTGGTGCTACTGTTTTGCTTCTGGTGGGAGAAGCAGCAAAGGAGCATTGTATCCCAGCAGAGTGAAGCTGTGGTGAGACCAGCATTAGTAGTAGTCAGGCAGTAGTCATTCAGGTAACTCCCCTCTTTTTATCATTCTTGTAAGCTAATTCTTTCTTTCTTTCTTTTCAATAAGTACTGCTTCATTTGTTGCTAACTTGAGAATATCTGCCTAAATACTTCATCCATAAATATACAAAGTCTATATCTGCCTAAATACTTCATCCATAAATCTACAAAGTCTATATCTGCCTAAATAGTTCATCCATAAATCTTCAAAGTCTACTTATTAGTTTCCAGTCAAGTGTTCAGCAGTGCCCTGTAGAGCCACAGACGCCTTGAGTTGACATTTGTCATGTAAAAGCACCATTGCAGTTTCACCAACACCTAGTTGCACACAGGACAACTCATCTTGAAGTGACAAGCACTGTCCCCATAGTTGCAAACCAGATACTCCTGACATTACTTTATATTCTCACTCCAACTGTCTAATCAGTAAAGAAAGGTCTATTGCCATGAATATGAACTTTCCCACTATCTGCGTTACTAGCTTGGTGGCTATAGGCATCCTAAGGCAATGTAGAGACTGCCTTATGTTTACTGACAATCAGTTAATTCTCAAACAAACTGATATGGTATGTGAGAGATGTAGTTACACAATGTCAATGGAGGCAGAGCTCTCACATAAAAGCACTCCTAATGTCAATAAGGTTGTCAGTAGTACACATGCTGCACACAATTCAAAGCAGACACATTGATCCACATATGCTGAGGCACTTAAATGTAACCTTCCTAAACCCCAAAGGCATCCTAGATGAAGTACACATAAATACCCTCAGCAGCCCTGAATGCACTCTTTCAAAGCAACTCACATCAACACATACAGCAACATCTCATGGTTCTACCCCCAGAAACAATTCATGAGAAAAGAAAAAAGAAGGGTTCAGGACTCTTTCCCTAAAAATCCTCCTTCTAAGTGTCCCAGACTAAGGTCACATCATTCTCTGTTTTTTGGCAGTGACTACACAATTTGATCCACATGGTACTACAGCTATTCCTGGAGTTTCCCAGGTATAGGTTTCTGTCACACTGGCACTGACTAGACAACATGTAAATAGTTTCTCCTCTGAGCATGAGCTTTCTGTATACCTGCAATGTAGGCCACCATCTGCTACTTTGTTCAAGTCCTCTAGATCTCTCCAAGCCCCTCATTACATATTTACTAGGATAAGATGATGAGGGCACTGGTCAAAGTTCAGATTGAACTGGGTGTCTTCTTTTCACCCTCCATCTCGAGGATTACAAGAGATAGTCCCTTTCCCTCTACTTCTGCTGCTTGTTCACTCTGCCATTTTCCAATACTGGGTCTTTTGGATCAGATGTTCAGCTGCTGACTCTTAGGTTGGTAACGGCACCTACTGTTGCATTAATGTCATCTTCCCACTCTGTGCCATAACATTAGCAGGTAGGGCTTAAGTTCTTGATGCTATGATCCTCAGCACTGTTGTTGAATGTCCATTCAGCACCAACACCCTCAGATTTAAGGCCAGTTGATCCACATTTCAGTACAGTATTGGTACAAACATAACAGAGAAGAACACAAATAATAGTTACAATTTTTAAACATAATGAACAAATGAACATGCATGAAAAATATTTACATAATGAACAATAAACAAGCATGAAACTATTTATTTATGACAAGATGTACAGATGTGTATAGTTCTTATATTAGACAAAATTGTGAGGCCAGTCAACAATAAGGAAATATTGCACACGGATGTTGTATAATAATCAGCTTTGGATAATACTGCTGTAGGAAATTGGAGATCTGAACAAGTTCATTTCAGGGCAATTTGTTGTTAGGCGCTAGGATTGTGGTAGGTTTCATGGATGTCATGTCGCTCAGATTAACTGCTTCACTTAATACATTATTAAATGTAACTAGAACTAGTAGCATGTCAAGACTCAACAACTCATTCTCTCTAAATAATCCAAATAATATTATTCCACACTTCAATCATAAAACACAATGATTAAGGTAAATTCTTGGAACATAAATGGTCTTCATGAAAATAAAAAGAAAATATTGATAATGCACCTAATTTATCAAAACAAATCTAACATTTATTTTTTGCAATAGACACACCTGACAAATGACCAATGGGACAATGACACGAAAAGAAACTGGGTTAAACAAATAATATCAGCTGGAAATAGCCTTTCATCAAAAGGCACTGCCATCCTAATTAAGAAAACCTTCCCTGGGGAAATCCTAACCACTAAGTCAGACCCCAATGGCCAGTGGTGTCTATTTTCCTGTTCTTACCCCCAATTAAACTGCCCTGTTATGTTCCTAAACCTATATAGCTCATGTACAAACCAGCATTTATTCATCTATGACATCCACAATTTATTATTATAATATACCAATCATTTATTTATTATAGGAGGTGACTGGAATGCACTTGTTGACCCCCTGAGTGATAGCTCAAATAAAAATAGGAAACAACCCCCCTAATTAACTGCATCTATTCAAGACCTGATAAATAACTTCAATTTAATTGACCCATTCCAAATATTCGAGCATGATAGAGCAGCCAATAAGTGCACATACTTCTCAGCATCTCACAAAGTCTGGTCTAGAATCGACTTTTTCCTAATTTCAGATGTTTTTTCAAATAAAATTAATAATTTTGCACTTGAAGCAAAATCTATCTCGGATCACTCTAATATATCTCTGAGTATCAACTCAACACAACAGCATAAAGGCAGTGGCAGCTATTCCACATGGACGTTAAATACTAACATCCTTAAAAAAGATGATGCTGTAAGTGAAATTAATCAATATCTTAAACATTTCGAACTTGAATCCTCCAAGTGTTCCATCCCTTTTGACATTCAATGGGCTGCTGCCAAGTCTGTTATTAGGGGGATACTTATTCATAAGGCATCCTTCTATAAAAAGAAGATACAAAAATATATCTCTGACCTCACTAATGAATACAAGAAGCTTGAGCTACAACTCCAAAATAAATATTCTATAGACTTAGACAGTAAACTTCATGAGACTCAAAAGGAAATGTACTCCTTCCATCAACAAAATCAATCTTTAGCCGAACTAAAACTCCTGCATAGATATTCTTAATTGGCACAAACCCCCCTCCAGAACACTAGCCAAGCTAATAAACATTGAGTAGCATTACTTTCAGATTTTGCATATGCAAGTTACATATCAGAATTACATTACAAAGGGAATACCCTATATAGTAACTCTGATATTATTAATTCCTTCATGGATATTTTTTGCGAGATATATAACCCTAAAAATGAAACTCATAAGGACATTTATAAAGAACTCCTAGAAAAGGTATCCCTATCCCTTCCCAAACTAAGTAGCACACAACATAATTCTTCAGCTAATCTTATCTCACTAAATGAAATAAAGTTAGCTACAAAAAAACTCAAACCTAACAAGGCAACAGCCCCTAATGGATTCACAGGTGAATTTTAACAAAATTTTAATGACCAACTACTCAAGAGATTCTGCTAAACCTGTATAATTACATCATCCTTAATGGAATTACTGACAAAGATATGAACAACTCTAAAACAATCCTCATCTTGAAACCTAATTCAGACAAATACAACCCTCTTAGTTATAGACCCATTGCCCTTATCAACATATATATTAAAATTCCGGCGTCCATCCTAGCAAATAGAATGCAGAAAGTCCTGGCTTCAATTATTTCCCCAGAACAAATCGGCTTCATGAAACAAAGACAACTGTGTGACAACACCCTCACCTTGGACACAATAATGTTATTTCTAAAAAATGACAACCAACCGAAATACGCACTCACGCTAGATACCACTAAAGCCTTTGACAATGTGGACTTAAACTTTCTATAATTAACCATGCATTATTTTAACTTTCCTGGATATATTATTAATATTATAAAAATGCTATATAAGAATGTGACTACCTCCCTATATATTAATAAAATAATGTCCCAACCTATCAAAATCACAAATGGCACTAGACAGGGCTGCCCCCTTTCACCATATCTGTTTAATATTTATCTTGAACCTCTCCTACTTTTCATCAGCCAGAAAACATATCCTCATATACCCAGAGTTTTTAATGTAAAGTTAAAATACTCAGCCTTTGCAGATGATTTAAATATTTATTTTGAGCTCCCGAATAGTGATTTACACAAAATTCATAAATTAATAAGTCTCTTTTCCTCGGCAGCGAATTACAAACTAAATTCCTCAAAATCTTCCATCTTTCCTTTGAATCCTCATAATCACCTAGAATCTTATTTTCCTCTGTCTGATATTCCAGTCAAATACACAACCAAATATTTGGGAATAACCTTTATACACATGCATCAAGATTTAATGAAGGCAAATTTATTTAAAGTCTGGGATCAAATAAACAATGACCTATCCAGATGGAAAAACATCAACCTATCCTTGTTGTCAAAAACTGCCATTGTTAAAATGAACATTTTACCTAGGTTATTATTCCATCTGAACTCTATTAGCCTTAATATACTCCAAAACTTTTTCAATAAAATTAAAACCACCATCTCAGAATTCCTTTGGTTTCCTAAATCAACCTGTATCTCTTACAAAAAATTAATACTCCCAAAGGAGAAAGGTGGATTGAGTCTTCCTGACTTTAATCTTTACCATAACATAATAAATGCAAACCGCTTAATCCAAATAGCAAGCTATGAACCATCTGAAGCCACATGGACCCCAACCTGGGTTAAAATCTGGCACAAATATATACAGACTATCAAACTAAACCCTCATTCTATCCCATACTTAACTCCTGAAAATGTTAACAAGTTCAAAATTCTACCTCCATTAAAAAACAAAATAAACATTTTTCAAGCACTGCTGCATTCTCTTAATCTCCAGGAAACTCTCTCTTTCCTTCAACATATTCATTTAAACCCTAATATTAAAATCAATAACAAAATGAAAGACCTATCCAATGTTCCCATTATTAAAAATGCCACAGTCTGGCAATTTTATCAGCTAACAAATTTCACTGCAGTCAAAGAACAGTTTGGGGCTCCAAATAGATATGACCCTATGTTAAAGACAACTACACTCCTAAATAAAACAAAAAAATTGTTAACATTAAAACAAAGGAACAAGATGTAACCCTGACATGTTAAATTTTTAAAACCCTTTCCCTTAGAAACAAAATGCTCTCTCATGCATATAAGCTTTTAATCAGTATGAAATACCAATAGTCACTTCTGTACTCAAAATACTGGGATGACATATATGATGAAATTCCTATAAAGTCCAAGTATGAAGCAATACGTAAAATTCTAAATTCAACCCCCTTTAAAAGTTTGATCTATACCCAGCTTATGATTAATAACTCATACTACACTCCAGCAGTCTTATCAAAGTTTGGTTACAACAAAAACCTAACCTGTCCAACCTGTCCTTTTTGTTCCTTACAATATGCAGACATACTTCACATCTTCAAGAGTTGCAAAAATATATACAAATTATGGTGCTCCCCCAGAATCCAGCTGGTAAAAATGGGGTATGAAAAGACTACGTTTTCCTGGCAAAAAAAAAAATCCAAAATATAATTCCTAAGGGTTTAACTGATGTCCATAAACACATCCTAATTGCCCATATGCCCTTATCAAGTTCTTCATTGCTAAAAACTGAATAAATCCTTCAGCAAAATCTTGAGAGAATTTCAAAATAACGGCAATTAAGTATATATCAGCTCACAAACTTTTGCTAACAGTAAAAAGAAAACAGACTATTTCCAGAACTATTGGTACAGGCTCTTTGACTTAAGCAAATTAATTATCACAAAACATGCACTATTATATGTATTTTTTGTGAAGGCCTGTATGCTCCAACTTTTCAATCCTTTACCTGATGAATATGGAACATACTAGTCATTAATATACAAGTCTGAGACATCTCTCTCCATTGACAGTGTATATTATGTTAGTCAACTAATAAACCCCCTTTTTCTCTCTTGATTTACATGTTGGTAAGACATACACCTTTCCCCTTTCCTCTCTTTATTCTTCTGTTAACTAAAGATGACTATCCTGTATCTGCATCTCATTATATAGGGGAGTTTCTGTATTACATTATATCTCTTAGATAGATGTTTTACCATAATTAGTGGGATTTTTTTAGTTTTGTTTTTGTTGAAATTACAGTATGTATAATCACTCACAATATTATCTATTCTGTATAACAATGATTTATTTTCTCTTTTTTATGAGTTATTTTTTATAAACTTTTAAAAAAACAATAAAAATTATATCTGGAAAAAAGTGAGGAGATTTAGAGCCTGGTTGAATCTTAAAGGTGCTGGTGACTTTACTGTAGATATGTTATGACTGAAGTAGACAGGGTGGATCATATAAGATCCTTTTTTTTCATACAAGTGTTGATTTCTAAACTGTTTGCATTTAAACTGCTTTGCTGTAGGGTAATCCAGTCAGTGAATAAGTTGTTTTAATTATTACATTGCAGTTGAGAGTTCTTTTTTGCTGTGTTTTACATTAAGAGACCCATCCTGTGACAAAAGGTGTTTGCCTAGAATTTTGGAATTGGAAAGCAATCCAGAAGAACTGAAAGTGTAGTTGTTTATTGGCCAGAGGGCTCAGGAATTGGATTTCAGTTTGTTTTCTGTTGCTATAAATTAGATGCATTTGAGCGGAGCTGCTCACTGTGCAGAGGTGTTTGTCAGTGCCCTGTACAAAAGCAAACAGTAAAGTTTCCCTACATTACTAGTAGTAGGACTGTAACCTGTAACTTAGTGAGGCACTGCATGCAGTTAAGCTTAGAGCAACTAGCTTTCATGTCTAACAGCACTAATACCATGTCTTAGCACTAACTCTACTCCCTAACTCTAGGGACCTCTCTAGGAGACCTCTGTATAACCCAGTCCTTAAACCGTAATAGCCTATATAATAAAGGTCCAGACAACATGGATATGCAATTTCTAAAGATATAGGCATCCTGAGAAAATGTAGCAAATGTCTCAAGTTCACAGATAAACTAACAAAGTATGTGAAAGATGTACATACACAATTTCCTTGGAGGCAAAAATCTTGCTTACAAACAAGAACACACACTACATCCACCACACACATAGATCATCTTATGTTTAGGCATGAAAAAGAAATCTTCCCAAACCTCAAAGTCCTCCTATGCCTACAAACAGCAACATTATCCCTAAAGCGCACACCACAAGCAACACCAAACACAAAACACCACACATATGCCTACACCCAAAGGAACCCTAAAAATGAAGCCCATAAGGCAAGCAAACACTTTACTCAGGACTGTTGTCATACGGAACTCTACTGTATGGCACACACATGCCACATGTACCAGACTGGAAAAAGAGAATATAATGGTTAGTTGCTTATCTGGAGCCAGGATCCACCACTTTAGGCACACTCAAGTCACTGGACCACGAGTACCTTTATGATTCTATCAAAGTTCACGTGGGTGTAAATGACCTAAGACATAGCTCACTGGACTATATTAAGAGAGGCATTATGGATCTCTCAGAATATATGTCTCAGACAGGCATTTGCCTTGCATTGAGCAGCAGTTTACCACCATCACAGATGATGCCACAGCATGAGTAAAAAATGATTGCCTTTAACAATTGGCTTAGTTCTGATGTCAGTCCATGGGGATTCAGCCAGGTATCCATGGGGATACCTGGCTGCTGCGCGTCCTGTTCCTAAAGCTTGTCCTATAGTAAGTGATTTTCATGTTTTTTATGCTTTTGTAGAAACTGTTATGTTCTGATTACTTGCTTTATCCTTACTTAATGTTAACTTTGTAGAAACATGCTTGTGGTCTACACTTACATCGCACACGACTAACCTTTATAGCGTTGTGCACATGGTTCTCCAATACTTAGTTAGTCTGTCGTGGTAGTGACCAGATATTAATCACTGTCGCACATAGCATGCAGGGTTTCTTTTAATTCTATGTATCAAGGCTTATACTACATATCGCATGTTTTCTTGAAGGATTTAATGGTACTGCAACCAAGTGAAAAAAGAAAAGAAAACATACTGAGCTGACATTCAACCTGAAGGTTATATGCTGAAGTGCTTTAACCTTTGCAACATTGAATTACAGCACCGTACAAGCTTATAACTTGTAGCGTTGTGCTTTGTGAATCTCATATCAGCAAACTCCAGCTGCTAATACTTACATGAAATGAACGTGTATATTTTAGCTGTGTTTTCAATGCGTTAATGTTTTTTCATGAAGTAAAGCCCACACAACCATCGAAACAGCGCTCGATCAAACATATCTAGCGTATTGCTGCTAATTAAAATACCTTGTACGCATTGAGTTGCTTTAACCCCTGAAACACAGCACAGCTTACATTTAGTTAGCGACATGCACGCAATACTGTTTCAACCGGCTCTTATGCTGTGAAAATTAGATCAAACTTATCTAGTGTATTGCTGCTAATTATAATACCTCGTACGCATTGAGTTGCTTTAACCCCTGAAACACAGCACAGCTTACATTTAATCAGCGTCATGCACGCGATACTGTTACAACTGGCTCTTTTGCTGTGAATATTAGTACAGACTGCATTATTTTGAACTCCATTTAGCTACCACATCTACTTTATTCCTACCTTTGTTAAACCTTCAATAATGAATACATAGCAGAGTGTTGAATAACTTTATGCGGTTCTATGTCCAAACTCCTTTTTACTACTCTCTACACCACAAGAGCCGATACGTACAAAGCCTGGTGTACAGGGGCATGTAACTAAAGGCTCTTGCGGCGCTGAACAGAAAACACTCTGGTAGACCCCTAACCAATGAACAGTGCTAGTCTCTACAACTGTTCTAAAGCAAAGTTCATCACAATTGCGCACGCCAACATAGCGATGTGCGTGGGGATCCTTTAAAAGAAGATTCCATGCTGTTGCTCTCAATAGAGCTTAAGTACCTCACTATCCCTTGTGCAAATGCTAATGCTTCTACAAACAGCTCAGTAACTATATTGCAGCTTTACTGTAGCGTTAGTTTGACTAACCCTTATGTTAAACTAACACTAATCTCAGTACAGGATTTATTTTATGCAACTACTCTATGGTTACTGGCCCAGCTGTTTTGTACAATCCTGCACCCTAATATCATCTTAACTCTAGACTTTTGCAGTATGAATGGACTACCTCTGCCTCTCTATTTTTGGGGTAGCTTACTTTACAATTGTTGTTCACTGACCTTATAAGATGTTATACTCGAGTGTATTAGTTATTTGATAATAGCAAATGCATTATATCTGTATTAGTAACCGGTCTACTGAATACTGTTAGGGTTTTAGAACTGCTAGTAGTACCTGATATATGCTGTAACTGTATGTTTTTTGACAAGATAGAGTATTGTGAACTCCTGTTGTGCTTAACCTTACTACTGTGTCTTTAGTAACTTGTTGCTTGCTTGCTGGCTCACATACAGTTTGCCTCACTACCTCTCTTTCTCTCTTTTTTAATGAACCAGCCTTCTGTTCCTGCACCTATCTGTACCAGTTCACCTGAACCCACCCAGCTGGACGCTTAAGGAAAATATTCTTTATTTACATTTAACCTACCAGCTCACTTGGAAACATTACCCTGCTTAGAGACAGCGAAAGTATGTGCTATTATAGCTTCTAGTAAAAGGAAGTAATAATTATATTGTTAAAATACTGCTAGGTAGACAAGCCTTACAGTCAGGTAACCAGCAGCCAACCTATCCCCCCCATATTTAACGTTTTACATACATCTTACCTCCAGCTCACACCCTCCTTATTTCTACTCATTTTATCTCCCCTTACCCTTGTCTGATATCTCCTTTAGGAGACCTACTACTGCATTAAAATAACTGGCCACTAGGTGGAGCCTAATATCAGCTTCTGAATATTAGTTTTCTTAGTTTTCTTCTCACATTCGTATCCATATCTCTCCAAATTTCTCTTCCCAGGGTTTCTCCTAACCTACTGTTTTTACCATCTCTCCTACAACCTAAATTATCTCTTGTCTCACTCTACTCCTTATACTATCTACCTTTAATCCTGACAGCCCCTCAACACTCCTCTACTTTTTCTTACCTTCAGTCTTATCCACTATATTTCATACCTCACTGATTGTCTTCCTTGACAATCTACTCTTGTGTCTCTTCCCGCTCCGTTCGCCCTACGGGCTCACTCCGCTCCCCTACCCTGCCCCCAATTCCCACCCGCCCCCAGTGCTCCAACATTTATTCCTCTCTAACCACACCCACAACACATTCTATCCAATCAAACTACTCACATCATTAACACCCCAACCCTCACTATCTCAACATATCCTCTGCTACCTCTCCAATTCTCCCTCCTGGTTACAACATACTACCTATTTACAAACCTTCTAACTGCTTAAAAGACTATCAACTACTTTTCTCCCACTTCTCAAACTGTTATAATGCCTACTTCTATTATCCCACACCAACTGCGATTATTTTTCATACTTTCTCTCATACCTCTCCTAACCTCTACCTATTTCTTAACCTCCTATGAACAATCACTTTACTCTACTCTTCTCCTCTCCACCAAACACACATCCACACCACCTCTAACTAACCATCACAACCTCCTTAAATATATATCCAAACCCTCCTACCTACTAGCCAAATATCATAGGCTAACTCACATTACGTATACAGTCCATGATGCTAAAAAATTTACAGACTATTACTATAACACTCTCAACCCTAAACACATAGCACTCCTCCTCTCCCTACTAGATGGTGACATTCACCCAAACCCTGGCCCAAACCATAACATTAACTCTACAAACAGCAACCCAAATAAATCTAGTACACTAAAATCTATCAAACCTTCTGACTCACTCTCTATAGCTCACCTTAATATACGTAGCATTTGTAACAAAATTACTCAACTTCATGCCCTTTTAGATGTCCACCTATTTGACATCCTATGCCTATCTGAAACCTGGCTTAAACCTACTATTAAGGACAATGAAGTGACCCCACCAGGCTATAATATCATTAGATTGGACCGCACTGCCAAAAAAGGAGGAGGAATAGCAATCCTCTATAAAGCAGAGCTACAAGTTAGCACTGTAAATCATAACCCACCTTCTGACAACAGTACTGAAATACTAATCACTAAATTTCAAATCAACACACATAAGGCTATTAATATTGTCTGTATATACCTTCCTCCAGGAAACAATATCAATACACTCGAGAATATCCTTAACTGGCTTTCCATAAATTTGCCACAAGAAACCATAGTCCTTGGAGACTTTAATATAGACTGGAATACCTGTAATACTACACACCCTACCACCCATATCAACCTTTATGGCTTCTCACAAACTATTGACTCCCCTACCAGAATTAACAAACCCAACAACAAAGAAAGTACCTTGGACTGGATACTTACTAATAGCCCCCAGCAAACATACAAAACAGGTACCCTCCCAGATGACCTAAGTGACCATTCACTAACCTACATTATCAGACATAAAACTAACCAAACTTTCCCATGCTCATACAGAACACTACGCACCAAAAGAAATTTAACCCAGAACTTTTCCAGGCTGAACTCAAACAATGTAATTGGTCACCATTAAAATCTCTCCCAATCAATGAAGCAGTAGAGTACTTTAATTCTAAGTTCCTAACCATCCTGGAACATCATGCCCCTTACGCTCTGTTAGAAACAAATCTAAACCAGCCCCTGGCTCACAAACATAACTAGGCAAAAATCCTAATTAGAAACAAATTCTGGGCAAAATGGCTCCACAAAAATCCTTCAGATCACCAAATCTTTAAACAACATAGAAACAACACAAAACATGCCATCCTGTTAGATAAAAAGAACTTCTACCAACAGCACTCCCACCATAAGGAACCACAAAAGTTTTGGACTAGCATTAATAAACTCCTATACCCAGGTCAGTTAATCACTCCCAACCCACTTGGCTCCAACCCTAACAATCCCTCCCAAACTGCCAATGCCTTCAATTCTTTCTTCACAAATGCTACCCAAAACTTGCTAGCCATTTATCTCCTGATACATCAAATTTGCCTACTTCTACCACTATCCCACCCCCACCATTTCATATACAACCAGTACCTACTTCCTTCATTTGCTCCCTTCTCCAAAAACTTAAACCTACCACCCCTTCAGCAGACCAACTCCTGCAGAATTTCTACAAAAGGAGCTAAAGCCGTAGCTTACCAATTTCCATACTCATCAACAGAACCATATATGAGGGACTATCCCATCCATCTGGAAAATTTCCCATATTATCCCACTACACAAAGGAGGTCATTCCAATGACTACTCTAACTTTCGTCCTATTGCTCTGTTATCCCTCTTGCAAAATTATGGAAAAATGCATCCATAAGCAACTTCTAAAACACCTTCTCCATAACAACCTCCTTGCCAACTGCCAACACGGTTTTAGACCTTTTCACAGCACCACCACTGCCCTACTATCCTTCACAGACAACATCAACAAAACCGTAATAATAATATTTTTCCTCTGCTGTCTTTATTGATTTATCTAAAGCCTTTGATATGGTTAATCACCAACTCCTAATACACATTCTGAAATCGCTTTCACTTAATTCCCTAACTATAAATTGGTTCAAATCTTACCTTGAAAACCGTCAACAGGCTGTACTCTGGCAAAACAAACTCTCTAGTAACCTTCCTATTACCCTCGGTGTTCCACAGGGCTCCATTTTAGGCCCACTTCTATTTTCCATCTATATTAATGACCTCCAATCAGCAATCCCACATACCATCTGCATTCAATATGCAGATGACTCTACTATTATCTGCACAGCCACCTCTCAAACTGAACTTAAATCTCTGACCCAACAAGCTTTTAACACTGTAGAACAATGGTTCTCAAACCGATGCCTCCTGCTTAACCCAAAAAAAACTAAATTGCTACTATTCACACCAACCCGAAACTCCACCCCTATTTACCTTACACTCACATCTACTGATGGAACTGTTATTACCCCCGACACATCTACTAAACTCCTAGGAATAACAATTGACAACAACCTAAACTTTGATAGTCATATAAACAGCACAATAAAATCAGTTAACAAAAAACTAGGATCCCTTTATAGAATCAAGCCCTTTCTTACACCAGTAGCTAGGACCACTATAGCCAGAACCCACTTAATCTCAACTCTACTCTATGCTTCCCCTATATATACTAACCTTTCAAAAAATAACCTTAACAAACTAGCAACATCCTATAATAACATTGCTAGATTTGCAACAGGCTCTCCCTTCAGAACTCATCACTGTTTAAACCTAAAACAACTGGACTGGCTAGAATTTCTTAACCATATTCAATTTCTCCAGCTTACCATTGTCCATAAGTCCCTGCACCAACCCCACAACACTCCAATACTCTCTACCATCATTACACCTTACAAAAACCTCAAGAACTTACGCTCCTCAAACAAACTCCTGATCAACACTTCTAGATCCAATAACTCATCAGGTGACTCCCTATACTCTAACTCTGTAGGCAAGCTATGGAATTTACTACCAACTGAACTTACAACTCAAACTTCTCTTTCACTCTTTAAAAAGAAACTAAAGCTATTTCTTAAAACACACTGGCAATGCACCTGTACTAACCCTGACTAACTTCCTTCCTTCTTAACTTATTACTTCTCTGAAACTTCTAATACTACCCTACTGATACAAAATACCATAACATTGCTAATCAAATGTATGTATGTATATACTGCATATCCTCACTGTCTTTGTATTTTTAATTTGGATGTATTATGACATTGATATGTCTATTTTATATCTTTTCCTGGAGCTTTTCTCCCCGGGCCTCTACTGAAAATGGACATGTATCCAGCTAGACTAGCCCGGTTAACAAATGTAAAATAAAATAAATAAATAAATAAATAAATAAAATTGTTAACATGGGAGAACATGGGTAGCAGACCACATTGCTTTGCCAAGAATGGTGTGCACCTGTCCCACATGGGCTTCTGGATATTGGCTGAAACTTTATCCACCCCCTTAGAGCCTTTTTTAGGCAATGCCAAATTGAGAAACTACTGATGT